>NC_083484.1:8172500-8472500 GCF_030014155.1 Tachysurus vachellii | reverse complement strand
ACTTCATCCGGTAGGAAGAATCTTTCATTCCAATGTACAGAAACATTTCTTGCAAATACGGCCACGGATGTATAACGTTATCTTCTTCACCCTGTTCACCACTATCGTCGGGGTGGTCGTCTACGACAGAGGTGGCTAAATCGTGGCTCCCGAGCCGAATGCGGCTCTTTGCCCGGTTTCATGCGGTTCTTACGTTCATATAGAAGTTTGTGTGTCTTGTTATTGTGCGTGTTCGCTTCGCTTGAGTTAAATACGGTATTTTCGTCAAACGCGCATGTGAGTGGGATGAAAATACCTCAAAGTTTCCCAGTAGGAGCAAGATCATTTGAGTAAACAATTTGTGTCAAGTTCGCTCTCAAAATGGCAGGGGAAAAAGGTGATGATCATTTGTGCCCATGTGTATGATGTGGCTCTTTGCGGTAACACAGTAAAAAATGTGGCTCTGTTGTGGCTCAGGTTCAGTTGTGCTTCCGGCTCCTTTTGGCAACATTACGCTGAAATAGAGCGTGCGGAGCTGCGTAATGCAATCTAGGAGCAGTGATTCGCCAAACCTCCCTTATTGCAGTCGCAATTTTATTATTTATTTATTTGTTGTTTTGTTTTAAATTTTATTTCGTAGTAACGAGTAACGAAGACGCTTAGTGGAAATATAGCGGAGTAAAAGTATACATTTTATCTAGAAAATGTAGTGGAGTAAAAGTGAAAGTTGACATAAATTTAAATAGCGAAGTAAAGTACAGATACGTGAATTTTCTACTTAAGTACGGTAACAAAGTATTTATACTTCGTTACATTACAACACTGCTATTAGTATACTCAAACCGAAGGGGAAGTTTTGAAGATGCTTTGATCTTACGGTAAATCGATACGGTGCGCATGTTCGTGTATAATGGTGCGTTTGTTGAGCCGGAAGCGACCTTAGGGCTGGCGTGTTGTACAGTCTGTTATGCTACGCTACGTTAGGCTATGCTTCGCTATGCTAGGTTATATTGTATGTTATACTATGTTATAAGATAAGGTTATGCTATGCTTTTGCATTGCTCGTCATGATGGGTCATGCCATGCTGGCTATACTAGGCTAGATTGCCTCCTGCTAGGTAATGCATGCCTCGATATGCCTTGCTAAGCCAGCTCGTTATGGTATGCTAGGTTATGTTATGCTAGCTAGGCTTACCTTGCTAGGCTATGTTACGTTATGCTATGCCTTGCTAGGCCAGGTTAGGTTACGTTGCGCTATGTTATGCCTCGCTAGGCTATGTTAGGTTACGTTATGCCATGCCCTGCTAGGCTATGTTACGTTATGCCATGCCTCACCAGGCTGTTAGGTTACGTTATGCTATGCCCTGCTAGCTATGTTAGGTTATGCTATGCCCTGCTCAGCTATGTTAGGTTACGCTATGCTATGCCCTGCTAAGCTAGGTTAGGTTACGTAATGCTATGCCCTGCTAAGCTATGTTAGGTTACGTTGTGCTATGCCTCATTAGGCTATGTTGGGTTACGTTATGCTATGCCCTGCTAGGCTATGTTACGTTATGCTATGCCTCACCAGGCTATGTTAGGTTACGTCATGCTATGCCCTGCTAAGCTATGTTAGGTACGTTATGCTATGCCTTGCTAGGCCATGTTACGTTACGCCATGTTAGGCCTCAATGACTGTTATGATACATTATGTTATGCCTCGCTAGGCTGTGTTATGGTGCTTGGTGCTGTGCCTTGCTGGGCTATGTTGTGTTGCGTTGCATTGTGCTGCGCCTTGCTAGGCCGTGTTGGGTAACGTTACGCTGTGGTGATACGTTGTGCTATGCCTCGCTGGGCTGTGTTATGGTATGTTGTGCTGTGCCTTGCTAGGCTATGCTGTGTTGTGTTACGCTATGCCTTGCTAGGCCATGTCGGTTACATTGCACTATGTTGTACCTGGCTAGGCTGTTGTGATGCGTTGTGCCTTGCTGGCCGTTATGTTGAGTTGTGCCATGCCTCCATAGGCTGTAATGGTATGTTATGCCATGCCTTGCTGGGCTGTGTTTGTTACGTTGTGCTGTGCTTCGCTGGACTGTGTTGGGTTACGTTGTGCTGTGCTTCGCTGGACTGTGTTGGGTTACGTTGTGCATCCTAACTGCTGCTTCTTCAATTATTTAATAGCTGGACCTATCTGAGGTTTTCGCAGGAGTGTCTTGGTTGCCTACTCATTAGTTTGCCTATAATAATTTGTTTTCTGCTGTTAAAGAACCTGAAATTGTCGCTTCTTTGTTGGGAAAGGAAGTTAAGACTGGATTTATTGTTGGGCCTTTTGGAAGTCTCCTTTCTCGGGTTGTTGGATGGATCCTAGAGGTATGGCTACTCGGGAGATATTCAGGGAGGAGGCGCTTGGTTTCTCGTGTTCTGTTTGTGATTGAGCTAGCTCTGCTGCTAGCTCTCCTCCTCTGCTGCTGCTAGCTCTCCTCCTTGAGTCTTCTGAGGCCTTGAATCGTATACAGACGCTGTGCCTTCCGTTGGTTTTGGGGGGGTTTTTAATGGTCAGTGGTTGCTAGTAAATGGCAAAGGAACTGCTTTCCACTCTGTTGGTGTTTTACTAACAAGTTTGGCTAGTGAAATGCTCGCTTTAATCCTCTGCTGGCTCTTCAGTTAGCAGGAAGAGCCAGGGAGGATTGCCTGGTATGGTCTGTTTGGGGGGATTTTGTCTCACTGCTTTCCCAGTTAAATGGGAGATTGTCCCCCCACGAAGCTGCTGCTGTTCCCTGACTAGCTTTCATGGAGCTCATGAAAAGGATGGGGAATTCAGAACAGAGCCATACTGGCAAATGTAAATTTTATAAGCTTGTAAATAAAAAATTTAAATATGTCAAAGAATTGTCTTTATTTTGACACAAGTGGTCCTGACTGAAATAAAGTAATACGAAAAATCAGAAAAAGTGCAGTGTGCCACGTTTCTGCACGTCGCGGGTGAGGATGCAATAAAAGTTTGCAATACTTTGTAAGAATTTCAGGAAGATGAGAAGGACAATATCGACATTCTCAAACAGAAATTTAGAAACTATTGTGAACCGAGAAAAAACCTAACTTATATACGTCACATGTTCTTCATGAGGGCTCAAGGACAGTCGGAGAATATTGATGCCTACGTCACGGAGCAAAAGAACAAGGCAAAAGACTGAGTTTGGAGAATTGCATGATTCACTAATTAGAGACAGAATTGTTTGTGGTATAAGAGATGATACAGTAGGAGCCAGATTGCTAAGAGAAGCAGATCTCACATTAGCAAAAGCTGTGGACATTTGTCGGGCTAACGAAATAACGTCTAGCCAAGTAAAAGCACTAAATGAAGAAGTAGACATGCACAAGATCAAAACTATGAAAATTAAGCAATAAATCAACAAGAATGTGCCAATAAGGAGTGATTCGTGTGAAGACAAAGTACAGCAGATGTGGTTATAAACATGAACAGAGAAAATGCCCTGCCTACGGACAAACATGCAGACAGTGTAATAAAAAGAATCACTTCGCAAAAACACATGCTTTTTGAGTTTTTTTAGCCGTTAGGAACAAGTCAAATTTTTATATCCAAATCTTCCAGTTTTCGGCAAGATTTCCTTGTAAAATTAGGTTCGATGGTGACTGTAACTGTGCCATTCTTTTTTCGATGCACTCACAACTTCTGACACCATGTAATGTTGTTTGTTATGCAATAAATGAGACTACACACGCTGGCTCTAGAACTCGCATGCTTTCTTTACTTCCTAGTTCTTCTACATGTATGTGTCACGTGCTTAGTGACTTTGCACACTACGTATTACACTTGCATATATTACATTAAGGACATTAACTACGACATGTTTGACTAAACTCAGGTTTATTGGGTACGATGGAAGCAAGACTTCTTCAGGGCACAAATACTAATGCTTAAAGGTATCTAACTTAAGCAGTAGCTGCTTTATCGTAACTCGTTCACTACGCAATATAAACAAATGAGTGATATATAGTTTTGTTTCTTATTTGGTTTCTATAATTTTTCAGAGAATAAAGAAGACCTAGATCAGGAGTTGTCTAAAGGCAAATGACTCCGGGTAGCACCTCTTAAAAAACATGGTCATCGCACCACATACTACTTGTTCCTCGGTAAAAGACAGCGTGGAAGCTAAGAACAAAAATGTGTGTTCGAAAGGTTATATTGTGCAACGTTATTTGTGCACGTGTGTAAATTACAGTGTGATGTGAAATGTCATTGTCGAATAAATATTTTAAACAAACATATATATGTACGTATATACGTGTGTATATATATATATATATATATATATATATATATATATATATATATATATATATATATATATATATGTATATATACGTATATATACGTATATATATACATATATTTATATATATAAAAATAATGAAAGCCATGTAAATAATAGGAATATCCAGAATGTTTTTCTTTATTAAAAAGTGAATTACATTTCTCTAGAAAATTGTCTTGGTCTTTATTTAACTATGAATATGCACTAAGAAATGTGATATGTAACAAATGGGTTTTGTTGTGGTCTTGCTGGGATTATACTAGCATCCAAAAGACAACATATGTTGACCAGCACACCAGCATCCCAGGCTGGTCGGCCAGCACACCAGCATTTGGATGGTCGGCCAGCACACCAGCAACCAGCACCTAATGCTGGACCAGCATACCACCATCCCAAGCTGGTCCCAGCATGCAAAATATACCTTATGCTGTTTTTTTTTTTTTTTTAGCAGGGATGACTCTCAGACAATCAGAGGAGAATTTGTGCTTCATTGTGAGAGGAGAAACCCCAGATACTGGAATAGTGGCTGACCAAATTTGAGACTAGAAGGCAAGGCCTTGAAACCACACTGGACCAAGTGTGTGAGGCAGTCTTTTGGGCAGTCTGCGTCTTTCCCGAAAGCAGTATGAAAGACAAATTGTGATAAGCTGGAATGCAACAGTTCAACTTATTCAAAACATCACAACCCAACACACTGAATGGCAAGGATGGAATAGCAATGAAACTATGATAAAAGAGAAACTGAGGATTGTCTGTACTTAATACAAGAATGTGATACCAGCCCACTGTATCTATTTTCCGTGCATGTGGCACCAGCATCAACCATAATAGGGTAAACAATACCTTTAACACAAATTTATGATTGGTAATGAATTTGAATCAATACTCAGAATTTTGAATCAGTACAAGGACTGGCATAGAAGGGGGTCATTTAAACACTGGGCAGCTGCTTCACCCTGTGTATTTGTGTGTAAATGGTCTATTCTTAGTCACACCATTTTAAGGTTACATTGTTTCTTTCTGAACTACTTTCCCCAGTGATGACAAATGTTGCAATAATAGCAATAAAATGAGCACCTAAAATTTGGGAGTTTCATTATGACTTTGCTTAGAATTAGCAGCATGAGATGTTTTTTTTTTACCTTGCATTTGCTCGGACAGAAAATTGTTGCTTCATTGAGCAAATGCAAAATGAGCTTCCACAATCACCTGTAAGCATATAGTTATACCACCAATGTTTTAGGATTAAATATGCAAGATATGAATTTCTAAAAATGTATGTGCTCTGTTGGTGTAATTTTATGGGAAACTTGTATAGCCTACGATAATTAAAAAGAAAATTCAGAAAAGCTGTAATAAGTTGTGTATTTGTATATAAATTACTGCAGTTTGCTAATATATATATACACATCTGTGTTCAAAAATGTTTTATATATATAATATATATACTTTGCTGGTGAAACTACTGCCAGTTAATTGGTTTATTCTACAAGAATTTTATACATTGTGTTTAAAACAATACTTCAAAGATAACTTTCAGATGTTTTACACTGCCTTCTTATCCTCTGAATGCTTTTTTGCCTTACCTGTGATCTGTTCTATGATGTCTCATCATAATAAATTCTTTAATTCATGAATGAAAAAATAGGAAGAATAAGATTAACTGTCAATGCGAGAGTAAGTTGTGTGAAAGCTGTCTGGGTACTAACCTGGATTGCACTACTTATGGCTAGAATGGCCTGTCACTGCCAAGTACTACCAAACCATTCTGGATAACCATGTGCACCAAGTAGTTGAAGCATGGTAAATTGAAGGTGGTGGCTTGTATAAGCATGGTAATGCACCAATACACACAAGAAGAGTGGTTTGATGAGTGACGTTGGTCTGCACAGTCATCAGATCTGAATATTACTGAGCCACTGGTGGAGCAAGTCAGGAAACGTTTTTCTTCACCAGCATTACCTAGTGATCTGGCCGTTGTTCTGCAAGAGGCAAGGCTAAAAATCCCCCGGGCCACTGTGCAGGACTTGTATCTGTTATTCCCAAAATGAGTCAATGCTGTATTTGCCAAAGAAGAAGGCCAGACACCTTCCTAATAAATTATTGTGGTCTAAAACTATGTGTTTCAGATCTATTGTCCAACCCCTGTAATTAGTTTCCACATTGAGGTGTCCAATGTGTACACTGAGTGGCAGGGGAACATTTTTGAACACAGATGTGCCTTCCTGTACTTAACACCACTAAAATAATTACAAATATATAAATAAATATTGTCGAAGTGTGTTCTTTACGCACTTGGGGCAGAGTTTAGCAGTTCCTCAGGCATGTTGTTAAGTTTTTTTAAGTTCCATTAAAACAATAAACTTGTTTTATAAGTCATTATTATGGTTACTAATTCATAGCACATTACAATGACAAAATAATTACTTTTAAGCATTAAATGTCGTAGAGGAGCTTAGGGGGAAATGCACATGATAACTGGATGAGTTTATACTAGTAAGAATTACCTTGCAGATATCTACAATTAAAATGATTTCGCTATATATATAATACGTGGTTAATCTTTCTTTCCACTTTTATTTCCAAGTGGAAATAATAGAGAAGAATAATTAATGTTGTATAAAATTTGTCTAACTAAATTTAAACTTCACACATATTTCATTCGAATTCTGACTCAGCAAAAATCGTATTATGGCTTGAGTACAGTCAGAAGTTACAACGGCTTGCACAATTATCGATTAATTTTGTACCGGATGTGAGCAAGTCTCTTAAGATTCCGCAAGGACTACAGCCCTCCTCTTCGGGGCCTTTCACATTCCTCACGCAGCACTCAAGGAGAAGTGAGAGATGGAGGAAGTGGAGACAACTAGTGTGACTACTTTTGTCACCAAATCTGATCAATCAAACACTGTCAACTGCTCCACATTACATTCAAAGCAGGCGGCGTCGTAGCACATGGTTCATCATAAAGTCCGAAATCCAGGCTCGCGTAGTGCACTGACAAGGGAATGGTCGGTATATTGGGACGCGGCCGCAATACATAACGGTTCACCTCCTTCCAGACTGATATGCCTGAAAAACTTTGTAACTTTTTACAAAGTACTGATTGGCTAAGTCTTTCATTTGTTCAGTTTGTGTTTAGAGGAACAATTTTTTAAAGTATATTTTGAGCAAGATGCCTGTATGCTATAGTCTCCTGACACGTCAGGATTCTCGCTCTCAGTTTCGTCTCGTCTTTAAGACTGTCAGGACCTCGTCACTTCATTTTACTTCACTTTAGACGACCATATTTGGTCTCGTAGCTTTAAAATACGTACTTTTTCAGAGTTGCGTACTTTATGGAATGGCATCGGCGGTGTTTGAGGGAACCTCCCTGGTCAACATGTTCGTAAAAGACTGCTGGGTTAACGGCATCCGCAAGCTGATTATAAGCCCAAGGGGCGAGGAAGAGGAGTTCTTCGACATACGGACCGAGTGGTCGGATAGAAACGTCTTGTACCTCCACCGAAGTTATGCGGATTTGGGACGACTTTTTAAAAGACTTCTGGACTGTTTCCCGGAAGACAGACGAGATTTGTCCAAGTCACCTTTAATAGAAGGTCGGTATAATCTTTATGTGCGCTTAATAAACAACGACCGACCAAAAAAACCAGCATATTCTAATGTAAATGACAGCGTAACTGGACCCCCGACCCCGACAAATTATAGCAGTGCACTGATATCATATTAATAGAGTTCACTATCACAATATATTTTATGATATTAGTGATAATAAGAACCGTGACGTTTTATATTTTCCATATTTTTATAAAATATGATTGACTTTGTTCAACAAACTATTCTTGAAAAAATGTGATGTAATTATATTACAGCATTTAATGTTACATTGATGAATAAGGAGGTTTACGTGTAAACTTGTTGAGCGTCTAAAATGTATACGTTTGAACAATACGTTTTTACGGTGATTACCGTAAAACCCCGTGCATACATTTCACACGGTCTTGCTAGTGAGTAACTATCCAATTTTTCCTGAGGGCGAAGCTATAAAATCAATTATGGGTAAAACTTCAGTGTTAAAATCAATACTGTTTGTTTGCTTTGAATGTGACTATGTTAAAATATGTTCGTGGCTGTGCTTTTAACCAGCGAAACGATTGTGGCGTAAAGACGTGTGCTATATACTGAGAGCCAAAGTTAACTTCTGTGGACTGCTTCTGTGGGTGATTGTACAGAAAAATACATCCAAACTCTTCATTAAATTACCTCCATAAGGCTGTAGCTATAAAACACCCGTAGAGCTCAAATAATGCAACTACTACTACTACTACTACTACTAATCATAATCATAGGAATTTTATTCTTCATTTACTGAGTTTCCACAGTATTTCAGCTTTGTGACTTAAAGAGCCACCCTGGACCTGCGATACATGAGGAATGTGCAGTCTTTGTGACACCTGACATTGACACTATATCCCAAGCTCTGTGATGAGACATGTTCAAGCTTTGGCTTGGCTCTAGGTCTTCTAGGATTTTAAGTACACAGAATAATTTCAAACTGCCTTGAGAAACACCCAGGTTTATTGCTGTAAAGGTGCTAGTAAGCCTCTGAGCTTTGTGAATGAGCTTTAAAATACGTTAAATCTATCATCTTTACTGCATCTATCATTACTTTCCAATGACTTACACTGACACATTGCATTGGAATGATCCTATTTATATGAATAATGGAATATTCATAATATTTATAATAAATATTGAAATTGTTGATACAACAGTGCTGAATTATCAAGTCTGTTTGGGCAAGGTGTTATTAATTTGTATTATTCTTCCGTAACAGCAGTTAGCAGTTCAGAAAGTTGTAAATGCTTTCATTCTAATAGGTAATTGCTTACTGACAGTTCGCTCACATGTATTGTAGATGGTCCACATAATATAAGCCTAACAATCAACTAATTTAAGTTTTTATTTTAGCTAGTGTGTATTATTCACTTTTATTATCAATTCAAATAATATGCATAGGCCTATAAAAATTATGATTAAATGTTCAGTTTTGTGCAGGAACACAAAATATTTCACAGGAGAAATGTGGTGAACTGAAGGATTGATTATTTTTTCTTATTTCTTATTTTGATCATGATGCCTCACTTTAATACTTAAAAAATATATACTGTATCATTAAAATGGTAAAGAACATTTTCAGGAACCTTTTATCAATCTGAACAGGTTGTTGAACAATGAAATTGCTGTTAAACTGTTTTAAGCTGTTTTTAATCAGGTATGTATTATGTGTTAGTTGTTGAAATCTTGAATTTTCTGAAACTGAAGCTCTTTCTTTTCAAGCCAGGCACCCGATGCCTGTGGTTTAGGCCCCACAGCTGCCCGAGTTGGTGCGTTTGCTTTCTTCCGAGCAAGTGGACAACCTTATATTGCCTGTCTCTGACTCTGAGAAGATCAGTGTCAGCAACAAACTGCATATTGCGACTGAGCAATTGAATCTCTGCTCCCACTCTGCTTTATTTTAAAACCTGCTTCCTGTGGCTTAAGCCCCGTGATCAAAGCCGTAGTTGTAGTGTTAATTTCGTCAGACGAGACGAGATGAAATATGTTCGTCAACAACCTTTTTTTCATGACTAAGACGAGACGATGACAAGACTGCGCCACTGTCCAAAAACGCTGACTAAGACTAAATTAACATGCATTATTGTTGACGAAAAAAGACGAGACGAAAATGTTTTGTATAAAATAAAAACTAAGATAAAATCTCTCTTCATTTTCGTCTACAATTGTCTCTGCTTTTTCTTCAGCTGTTACGCCTTTAAAATATTCACAACGAGTGCTAACCACTAAGCCACCGTGCCCCCTGTACACAAACAATTTTATGAATATCTAACATGCCACCAATTTGGCTACTTTTTAGATCAATTTGTTAAAGCTGCATACGATGCTACTTATGGGTTTCAGTTTTTGCTAGTCATTGTATTTTTTTTTAAACATCTTTGTTTTACAAGGTTTTCTTGGGTTATGCCAATCGCTGGACGACTGCTGTTTGTACCCTTTGGCAAAGAAAGCATTCAGCTGTTTGGTGGCGAGTGAGGGAAACACTTTTAATTAGACCTGTAGCCTTGGTCTAATCCATAAATGACAGTACAGGTCCAGGCTCTACACTAGTTCGATCCTACTACGTAATCTCACTGGCAAGGGTTTCATTATTCTAGAGATTAGGATGCATGCTGACCATGTATTAGTGTAATTATCCCCTGCAGCGTTGTATTGGTTTGAGACTGAAGCAGTGAGGAAAAGACATGAGGCAGAGATGGAGGAAGCAGAGATGGTGATGTTGAGGTTCTCTTTAGGAGTGACAAGGATGGACAGGATTAGGAACAAGCACATCAGAGGGACAGCTCAGGTTGGCTGTTTTTGGGACAAGGTCAGTTAAGCTAGATTAAGATGGTTTGGACAGAGTAGGGAGAGTGGTTATATTGGTAAAAAGATGTTGGAGATGGAGCTGCCAGGTCAAGAGGAAGGCCAAAGAGAAGATGTATTTGTGTTAAATGAGGACATGAAGGTAAATGGTGCGAGTAGACCATGCCGAGGATAGAGTTAGGTGGAAACAGATGATTTGCTGTGGGACAAAGCCAAAAGAAGAAGATCTATAATGAGCAAACCAGAAGTGACAAGAAGAAACACTGAAAGAAACAACACCTCCTCTTCTAGGTTATAAATTGTTTCTCTTCTGTAGCTGTATACTACAGAACACTGTTAAGATGCTATGTTAAAAAATACATCATGAGATACCATTTGTACAGTGGTTTTGAAGCTCAACAATGTAGTTAATTAACCTAGACCAAGTGCATAAGTTGGCTATGGATGAATACTTAAAACAGTTACCTTTATGGAGTTTGTATCTAACAGTTTGATCACGAGGGCCCAACATCCTCTAGTGCTCAATCAAATTTGTCTGCTTTCCAGTTTGCTCTTTCAAGGGCACAAAATAGTTTGAAGCCTTATTTACAAGTGAGAGATGTTTTGTGATGAGATTTTGTTAACTAGAATCCATGTACCCTGTATAGTAGACTGTATAGCTCTGGCAGTGTTCCTCATGTCCCACCTGTACAAAGGTTATTGTGTTGCCCTCTCCAGCTTCCCCTCCTGTTATAATCTCCCAGTATCTCTGCCATGCTCTTGAAACTGTTCTGGGAGTCACTCCAAACCCCCTTGTGAAAGCACGTCTGGGTGTCGCATCCAGAAGAAGCTGGGCAATCTGTTGTATTTATTCTTACAATAGATTCCAAATGTGGTCAAGCTACAATTTTTTGACTAAAACTAGACTAAAATTAAAAGACTTTTAGTCGACTAAAACTTGACTAAGATACCTTGAGTTTTCTTTTGACTAAAACTAGACTAAAACTAAGACTAAATTAAAAATAGGTGACGAAATTAACACTACGTAGTTGGGGTTGGTGGAGGCAGAGCATGAGACAGGGAATTCCCTTTTTCTTACCCTCTCTTCCGACTCCTTGGCTGCCAGGTACTTAATCTCCCTGCCTCTGAGAGGCTCACAGGTTTTTCCACTATCTAAATCGCCTGTCTAACAGTGTAGGGTTATGTACTAAGGTTGAACCATGTACAAGGCGTACATGGTTCAACCTTGGATCTTACCAGTCTGATATCCTGTACTCCTTGGCTGCCCTGCTCAGGTATTTGGGGGAGCCCTCATCTCTCAAGTCACATAAATAGCCTGGACATTTAGGCTGTGTTTATACACTTTTAAACATATACACTTATACACATATACACTTCTGTTAAAGCAGCAGTTGGGTGAGGTATTGAAATGTGGTGTTCAAAAGAACAATTTTAAAGAATGTGCAAAACAGCGTTTGCGTGAGTGTGTGTGTGTGTTTGTTTCTTCTCAATCGTTGGGAGTGTGGAAGATTAGTGGTTACCAATCTGAAGGTTGTGAGTTCAAGCCCAGGTCCACCAAGCTACCACTGTTGGGCCCATGAGCAAGGCCCTTAACCCTCAATTGCTAAGTCTCTCTGGATAAGGGCATCTGCCGAATGCCGGAAATGTAAATGCTCGGTAACAGTTCAGTTCTGGTTGTTGAGAAGCTTGAGGGAAGAAACTGTTGCACAGTCTGTTTGCTACCCTCTGCAGGGTCTTGCGATCTGAGACGGTGCTATTCTTGAACCAGATAGTGATGCAGCTGCCTGAAATGGCCCCCAGTGTAAATATTTTATCACCTTTACTACTACTACTAGGCTACCTGTTTAGAATTAGGTTTAGAATTTATTACAAACTGCTGCTACTTACATACAAGGCTCTAAATGTTTTAGCTCCCATGTATCTAACTAGTCTTGTAACATGCTACAATCCTTCATGCTCTCTGAGATCACAAATCTCAGGACTTCTGGTAGTTCCCAGAATATTCAAATCTACTAAAGGTGGTAGAGTGTTTTTGTATTTAGCTCTCAAACTTTGTAATAGCCTTCCTGATAGTGTTCAGGGCTCAGAAACACTTTCCCAGTTTAAATGCAGATTAAAGTCCTATCTCTTTAGTCAGTCATACACATAATACATCCCATAATCTTGTGCTTTAGTACATGCACATTATCATCTAGTGTTTGCTAATATTATGAACCAGAGCTACGCTATATTTGTCTCTACTGCTTCTCTCTTTCTAACCATCCCGAGGCATCCAGAAATTGTACCAGCTCTTCTGTGCCATGAAGTTTTTGGATCTTCACTGAGATGAAGCCAACCATGTGAGAATCCTGAGACATCTAGAGATTTACCAGCTCCAGTTGGATTCAGAAATATCTGGAAATACTAAGAGGAGATGCAAACTATATGTGGTCTTTGAGGACAACAACCTCCTCATCAATACACAATTGTCAGATTGTATATTTACAATCACACCCTCCAGTGTCACCCAAATGAGGATGGGTTCCCCTTTAAGTCTGGTTCCTCTCAAGGATTCTTCCTTTACCATCTATGGAAGTTTTTCCTTGCCACAGTTGCCTCGGTCACCTCAGGCTTGTTGTTTGGGAATAAATACAAACACATTTGAATATATCTAAAATTTATCTTGATTTTTTGTATTATATTAATCTTTATATTAACTTTTAGTTTTATGTTTATGTTCTGTAATGCTGCTTTGAGACAATGTCCATTGTCATTTGAATTTGAATTTGAATTTGTAGAACATGGTCAAGATGTGGGGAGGAAGATAGGCTTTGTTTTGAGCTGGTGTTGAGTGACCAGGTGAAGTTCTCTACCAGATAAACACCAAGAAATTTGGTGCTTTTGATCCCCACAGCGGATCCGTCAATGTTCAGTGGATAGGAGTTGCTCTGTGCTCTGTCAGCAACCATCTCTTTAGTTTTATTAACATTCAGAGACCGTTTGTTGGCTTTACACCAGGCAGTTATCTGTTGCCTCCTCTTTGTATGCTGGCTCATCATTCTTGCTGGTGAGACCCACCATGACTGTGTCATCAGCAAACCTTTATGATATGGCTCAAGCTGTGCATTTCTACACTGTTGTGACTCAGCAGAGTGCACAGCAGTAGACTGAGCTCCCAGCCCTGAGGGGCCCCAGTGCTCTGCATGGTGATTCTGAGGATGCTGTTCCTGATCCCAGTCAGGAAGTCCAGGATCCAGTTGCAGAGGGAGGTGTTCGGGCCCAGCAGGCACAGCTTCTCATTCTACGAACAGCATTCGTACGTATTGTAGGGCACTCTGAGGGATGGGAACAGGCACAGAGACGGGATTAGAGCAAACAGTGTTGTGGTTTTATTTTCTTTAAGGTGCCGTTATTGTCCAGGTGGGTGATGGCCAGATACAGCTGTTTTGATGATACGCAAACTGCATGGTTCCAGTGAAGGTGGTAGCTGGGTTTTGACGTGCCTCATCGTGAGTCTAAGTCTCTAGATTTCAGCAGCGCATGCACTTTTGTCTGTATGCATGAATAGCACAATTTTGAAGTGGCTGCTGCGTGCTACTGCTGCACTGCCACCTTGGAATTCTGTAAAAAGGAGGCAGATGCAGCAGAATCCATTCTAGGAGAAGTTTAATTAGAAATACCAGTCAGAACCGGCTTGGAAAACAGAAATCAAAACACGCAATACAACACACAGCTCGGTAATGCAGCAAGACTGCAGCAAGTTTATATATAGGCATGCGCGAGAACCCACAACCTGAAAGATTTGGAATTACACAGATGGTTCCCTCAGGTTTCATGGAGGGGGAAGAGCAGGTGGAGCTGTGCTTACTCAATACATCATTTTTATCACTACACTTTGTGATTAGTTTATTTTGGAATACACCTTTTTCAAATACAGTGCCCTCCACAATTATTGGAACCCCTGTTTAAGATGTGGTCGTAGACTTCTAAAAATTCTCCTTTTTTTTTAAACAACATAGAACCCAAATGCAAAAAAAGAGAAAAACCCAACCTTTCATTTAAAGGCAGCTTAAGCTTAAGACAATCAATAGCCTTTATAAGCATTAAAAACAAGACACATGTTTGTCCAATGTCCCAACCTCTAAGCTACAACTTTCAAGTTTGTTTCAGTTTATTTCAGATTATGTTTCTGTTTCAGAGTACGCCTGCACAAAAAGGGTTCTATTGGTTCTTTCTTGAACTTCCTCAAGTTAGTCTAATGTGTCTAATATAACTTTGTGTTCTAGATTGATCATTAGATAGAGCTTTCTGGCCACTCATTTAATGTTTAGAATACCTGTGGAAGGACCTCTGGGCTAGATATTGTATAACAACTGTAAAGAGCTTGTTTTGGTTGGTCAATTGAAGCCTCATTTCCAGGTGAATGTTTATGTTTTAGAGGTAGCCCTGGATCTTGTGTCCTCTAGTCAGATTCGACCAGGAAACAGCAAACCAATATCACCATCATCCTCATGTCAAAATATAAAGAAAGGCTAAAACAGGAAGTTTTGAGGGAGGTTGTGTGCTGAATGGCTGCTTTTGCAGGATGCTCTAGATGTTGCAGACTGGGATATGTTCAGGTGCAGCTCGGATGACATAGACATGTTTACGGAAGCAGTTGTATGATTTATTGAGAAACCAGCAGATGATACAGTTATACATCTTACAGCATGCACTGAGTGGTGAAATTAGCAAAGTAGCACTACTAGAAGAAACAAAAGTCACAGTTTCAACATGTTGGCTCTAGGAGCTTGTGGCAGGGACCAAGAATAATTACAAGCTACAAAACAGCATCCTCCAAAACGGTGAATGCATATGTGTAATGAAATCCCTGATGCAGAGCGTGTGAGATCCATGTGCAGATTTAATGAAAGTGCAAACACAAACAAAGCAATTCCAATGTAATCCAAGGCAAAATCCAACAAACAGGCAAAAGGGTCAAAACCTGGAAACCAGAAAACACACAGGTGAGATAATCCAATAATGGGCAAGGCAGAAATTGTAAAAGCAATAATACATGGTCAATACAATACAGTGGTCATACACAAAGAGCTAAATACAGGCAATACAAAAGGCTGGATATAAACACAAAGGAATACTACTTTAAGCTAGAGTTAGCATGAGCTTAGTCTGTGTCTGTGGAGGCCTGAAACAATTTCGGCCAGGAAGTGAGAATTTGAGAGCCAGGAACTCGGCTGAGAGTTTGGAGGGGAGGTAACAGGATGTTACAATATGTTTCTGTGGCAGACCAGCAAAACCGTACACCATATTTAAAGCAATATTTAACAATGAATGCGATATTTAACACCGTATTTAACACTGAATTTCACTGTGCTGTAATATATATTGTACCTATCTTTTTCCATTATTTTTCTTTACAGGTGCCAATGTAATGCAATAATCAATATTATTCATGTCACTGGCCAGCAGTTTTAATGTTATGGCTGATCGGTTACATTGCAATTACACGTTCAGTTGTTTCTTGGGATCTTTTTTGCAGCCTCTGTTACCATGTTACAAATACCACATGCAACAACTTAATCTGAACACAGTAACACACGTTACTCAATTCTTATAAATTCTTGTAAAGCCTAGTCAAATTCCTGACCTGAATCCTATTGAGATGCTGTGGCATGACCTTAAAAAGGCAGTTCATGCTCAAAAACTCTCTAATGTGGCTGAATTACAACAATTCTGTCAAGATGAGTGGATCAAAATTCCTCCACAGTGCTGTAACAGACTAATTGCAAGTTATCGCAAATGGTTGATTGCAGTTCTTGCTGCTAAGGGTGGCCCAACCACTTATTGGGTTTAGGGGGCAAACAATTTTTCACACCAGGCCTTCATTTAAAAACTGCATGTTGTGTTTACTTGTATTATCTTTGACCAATATTTAAATTTGTTTGATTATCTGAAACATTAAAGTGTGGCAAACATGCAAAAAAAAATCAGGAAGGGGCCAACACTTTTTTACAGCACTGTATATGAATCAGTTTATGTGTCTTCTCAGTAATGAGAACAGGAAAATACATGGAAAATATACTTTGTATAACCTATGTAAAAAAAAAATATTTTCCAGTTATGTGGACAGTCTTCAACTCGGGTGCTTTAGAATATATTGCACAACATAACCAAGAGTATAAAAGTTCTGGGAAATAAAGTGTCCAACCACTCCACATTCAGCAAACCTGAGCGACTTCTGAAGGTGGTAAGGCAACAGCATCCAGATGCCAAAAACTCTAGGCCCTCGAATCCTCCAGATTAGCTCCTTTAACTAAGAAAAGCTATTTATAAAAATCTGGACAAAACAAATGTGTTTTCAGACTGGACTTAAACAATACGGCTGTGTCTGAGTCCCAAACACTAATTGGAATTCTGTTCTATAGCTGTGGGGCTCTGTAAGAAAAAAGCTTTGAAAAAGCTACCCCTGCTGACACCCCTGCTTTAGTACTTGAGGTTCTACCAATTGCCTTGAGGTACTACCCTTTATAGGTTAGTAATAGTATTTTATAATTAATGCGAAATTTCACAGGAAGCCAAGGCAATGTGGATAGGATAGGGATGATGTGTACATATCTTCTGGTTCTAGTTAGGACTCTAGCTGCTGTGTTCTGGACTAACTGGTGCTTTTTTTATTCTCCTACTGAAACATCCAGACATTAAAGCATTACAATAACAATGGTAACAAATGCATGAACTCGTGTTTCTGCATCATGTAATGACATCATAATTCTCACTTACTCTCACTCACTCATTTTCTACCGCTTATCCGACTACCTCGGGTCATCATAATTCTTATCTTAAGCCCTATTTGGACGGGATTAGTTTTACGTGGGGACATGGGGGTAAAGTAATTATTAACAGAGCTTCTCTGTGATTTTAGTCCCGTCCGAATGTGCCATCTCGGTAATCATTACGGTCAGTAAAGATTACGGCGACTTTTACCTTCTGTAAAAAGGTCCGGAAAAATTACCTCAGGTAATACTAATCCCGTCCGAATAGACCCGCTGTAAATATGTCGCATTTTGCAAGCATGGAGGCGCCATGTTGTCTGTTTGCACACGTGATAACAGGAAGCAACGTCATACGCACATGATGACAAGGAGGTTACTGTGGTGCGTAAAGCGAGTTACCCCTCCCACTTCTGCTAGTTTTACTGAGATGTCTTGTCCCGTGCGAATTGGCCAATTAATATTACAGACGTCCTGAGGTAAAATTGCATTACTCCACGTCCCCACATAAAAATTCCCGTCCGAATAGGGCTTTAACAATATTTCTGAGATGAAAGAAAGCTACCCTTGTGATATTTATGTGAGCTTCAAATGAAAGACGGGTCAATAATCATACCAAGGTATTTTACTGCTGAACATGATGAAATAGAAAGACCATCCAGAGTTAATCTGTAATCAGAAAGCTTATTTCTACCTCCGTGAAGTTGGCACCCCATAAAAAGAAATAATCACCAAAACTATGCCATTCGTTTGTGCTACGTTTGTGCTGATTTGTGCCGCAAAAACGAACGTTTGTGCTGGTTTGGTGTTTGAGATATTAAACATTATTTTTTTGACCGTGTGACGTCACTTTCCACGCCACATCGCCCTAATCGCTCAAAACCGGTTTAGTTCGTTCGTGCTCGATTTGTTCCCATTTGTGCCGTTAAAACAAACACTGTATCTGTTTTCCTTCCTGAGATATAACCAAAATATTTTTGGGAACTGTGACGTCACTCTCCACCCCAGTTCGTCTAAATCACACAAAACTGGTGTCATTCGTTTGTGCTCGATTTGTGCCAGTTTGTGCCGTTGAAATGAACGTCAAGTTTATTTCTCTTCCTTAGAAATAACAAATACAATACGGGACAGTGACGTCACTCTCCACCCCATGCCGTCCAAATCTCTCCAAACCGGTGGCGTTCGTTTGTGCTTGATTTGTGCCCATTCGTGCGCTAGGAAAAACATTTAAAAACTTATTCTTAAACTTATTCACTTCTTGAGAAATTATAAAATCACTTAAGGAGCACTCACGTCACGCAAACCGTCCTCCATCCATCTCCTCTACACGTCACTCTCTTTTTTGCTTGCGTGGTGCTGTCATTGGACAAAAATTTTTATCTGTGACTTAATCGAGCTCAAAATCTAACAAAGGAGGTCAATATTTGTTGACGTTTATTACATTTATTCACATTGTGCAGTGCTTAATGTAAATAAATGTTTTTAAGGGGCCAGAAACATGTTAAATGTCTATTGACTGTTAAAAGCATTTAGAAAACTTAAGACAATACACAATTATATTTTTCCGCATTTTTATTGGACAAAATCCATCAGTCCTCTTACAATATTAGTACAGACAGAGAAGTTACAGTACATTGCAGGTAAGATGTAAGATCACAGTGCATTGGAGATTATCTAAGATAGAAAACATTACGAAATACATTACCTGACAACTTCAAGCACAGATCTAAAATGCTAAACTCCACAGTTAAAATGGGAAAAACACGGCAAACAGTAAAAACCAGCACCGCGCAAGCACAAAAAAAGCGTGACCGTATTTACACAATAGGTATATAGAACGACTTGGGGGTCACATCTCCTCCAGACATTTTATAATTTCCTTATGAAGGGAATAAATAAGTTATATATGGTGTTATACAGCACAAACAAATAGTACCGGGTTAAGGCGATTTGGACGACAACCCGGTTCTATTTGTGATTCAATGACCCATTCATAAAAGCGGTTTCTTTCGTTCCGAATGAACGAATCAGCTGTTTTGAATAGATTTAATAAATAACTCAGGGCTCAAAAAAACAGTACATTGTGGCCTTCTATTGGGATTTTTTTGGGAAAAAGTGTAATTACATTTTTTTTCTATCGTTTCATATTTCTGTGTTCTAATTTTTTTAATTAATCTCATAATTATTTATTCACTATAAATGCATGCAGGACCACAATTTTTCTTTTAGATTAAAATCAGGACGTTGACTTGACCATTCTAACACATTATCTTTGTTCCTCTTTAATCATGCTTTGGTAGAAAGACTTGGGTGCTTGTGATCGTTGTCGGTGTATGACACATTTTTTCTTAAGATTCAGTTCATGGACAGATGTTTTGAATTCTGAAGTCATTATTTCATCAATGATGACAAGCTGGCCCAGATGCAGCAATACCACTCCAAAGCATCGTACTAACACCACCATGTTTCACAGACTGTATAAGGTTCTTATGCTGGAATTCAGTATTTTACTTTCTCCAAAGATAATGCATTTTTTTTTTAAAGCATTTTTTAAAGCATTTTTTAAAGCATATAAAGCATTTTTTAAAGCATTTTTCTTTCTCAGTGACTTTCTCATCTCTATCCTGAATCAGGAAAGTATGCCTCTCCTGCACTGCTGCACCTTTGTTTCTTTTGCCTTTTTAATGTTTTTTGAACCTCCCAACTCTCAGTAAGTTGTTGCAGGTTGAAAGTAATTTCAATACACAGGTTGAAAGTAATGTACTAATGGTTTTCCCAAATCATGTCTAGGTCAAATTCATACTTTGTCATAAAACCCAGTACAACGTTATTCTTCTACTACAAATTTAATTTCTTCTGTCAATTCTTTATATGTGTATGTGTGTGCAAATGTTAGTTAAAGGTGCTCTGTGTTTCATGCTCATAATCACTCCTTCAATAGTAATAACTGCTTAGAATTAATGCATGACTTCAGCAAAATTTTCAGTGGACTAAGTCTTGCTAAGTATGGGAAGCCATATTACCTCTCGCTGTATACTAGCATTTAAATTAATGCATGTTATGGTTCTCTTGGGTCCACCAACAACACTACTCTACAGTAGATCGTCCTTTGCCAATTGGCTTCACCCAGGACAGAGTATTAGTATCAGTCAACATTTTCATTAAATTTAATGAAATTAAATTTATTTGTATAGCACCTTTAACAATGTACATTGTCATTTATAAAGTTTAAAATTAAATTAATATTTATCCATAATATTTATCTTTAATGAGAACGCCTGAGGCAATGGTGCCGAGGAAACACTCCCTGATATGATATGATGAAGAAACCTTGAGAGGAGCCATGCTAGGAAGGGAACCCATCCTGTCCGGTGTTATCGAAATGAGGATGGGTTCCCTTCCTAGCATATTTACATTTATATTTACATATTTATATTTAAATATGTAAATATAAATGTAAATATGTCCTTTATACAACTGTTTATAGTCAATGGTATTGTGCCACCAAGAGCTCCTGAGCAACTAATGTCTGTAATTTCTGAGTTTGTTATAGACTTGTATAGATTTTGAGACTTCCTGCCCAAGTCTTAAGATGTTCAATGATGAAGACACAAGCAAAGAGCTGACAACAGCAGTTCAAAGACGACGTGATAGTCTCCAAGTGGTTCTACACAGCAATCCCATGGGCCACAGCCATCCTCAGCATCTGTGTGCACTACCAAGAAATGAGACTTCAACCAGAAGCAGGGCACCAGGATAGATCAGGCAGGTCCAAGAAAAAGCGGTCACAAAACAAATGATCAGTGAGACTGTGTTTGAGTCCCAAACACTATCTAAAAGGTTGTTCCATAACTTTGTAAAAAAAAGCTTTGCCCCCTGCTGTAGTCTTGACTACTTGAGGTACTACCAAATAGCCTGCACCTTTTGATCAGTTGTGGCTTGAGACCATTCAGTTCTTTATAGGTCAGTAAAGGTTTTTTATATTCAATGCAAAATTTGACTTGGAGCCTGTGCAGTGTGGATAAGAAGGTCATCAAGGAGACACAACCCTGATCAGTAACAGGTTATTTAGCACTTCAACAAGTACTGTCTCTGAGTAATGATAAGGCATATATCCTGACCGATACATTTCATAAATGTTACTCCTCTGTATGTATGAATATAACCTTTTCTAGGGATCAAGTGAGATAAAGTCGAGGTTTAATATTGGCCTATAGCTGGACAACTGACATGTTTCAAGGTTGGGTTTTTTAATCAGGGGTTTGATAACTTCTGGTTTAAATGATTTAGGCCATAGGTGACTAACAGGCGGACCGCGGTCTGGGTCCGGACCCAGAAGCTGTCCAATCTGGACCCGGACCTACAGCCAAAACAAAAGGTTATGATTTAAAACTTGACGAAGCGCTTCTATTTTAACCGGTGCAGCTTTTGCAGTCTTTACGGTAAAGGTAATGGAAACGCACAGACCAATCAAGTCTGTGCATTCCTGAAGTAAACCCTGCGACTCAACAGTGCAAGACAGATGAGAGAGAATTAGAGTAAAGTTACACATGAAAGAAAGATAGCGATACATGTAGAAAACAAAGGGAGAGAAACAGACGAGCGAGACGGAGAAAGGGAGAGAAACAGACGAGTGAGACGGAGAAAGGGAGAGAAACAGACGAGTGAGACGGAGAAAGGGAGAGAAACAGACGAGTGCAATGGAGACTGATTTCTGTTCACACTTCAGCAGAGTGTCTCATATTATGAGGCATTGTGAAATACCATTATGAGACGACAAAAATTTTTTCGAACAAACATATCCACTCTAATCTGAAGACAGAGTCCCTGAGACAGCTTTCCCAGGTCTGAGGGAAGTAGCCCTATACATCCTGACCATGTTTGGCTCTACATACAACTGCGAGGCAGCTTTCTCTACAATGAACATAATCCAAACTAAATATGGTTCCAGGGTCACTAATGAGCACCTCCACATGTGTATGAGAACGGCCCTGACTCCATTCAAGCCCAGGTTTAACATCCTGCCAAGCCAAGCTAGAGCTCAGTTCTCTCACTGAGATATAAAAGGGAAAGTTAAGCACTTTATTTAAACATACAAAATTTTCACATTTTATTTATTTTCTCTTATTTTGAAATGTAGCCTTACTTTTATTTATTTAATGAGAGAACATTATACATATCTACAATCATACATATGTTCAGTTCTATGTTACGTGACAATAAATATTGTCAAAATGTTTTTGAATTGTACTGAATTTATTTGATTTGACAGTCAGGTATTGATTGCTTGCAGTTGTTGATACAACTACTGGGCTACTTAAATATATATCACACTAACTAGTTAGACATTATGATCTTCCGGACCTTTGCTTCAAGAAATTTTCTCTTACTGGACCTCTTTAAATTTTAGTTGAATACCTCCGATTTGGGCACATAGTCAGTAATAAAGGAAGTATGTATTATCTTTCGATGCAGTACGGTTGCAATTGGCATTATCTGTTTAAAGAAACATATAATGTATCAAACGCTGCTGAAAGGTCGAGGAGGATGAGGACAGATGACAGCTTGGCTGATCTAGCAGCATGTAGTTTCTCACAGACATCCAAAAGGGATGTCTCTGTTGAATGTGCTGCTTTACAGCCAGAATGGTTGGAGGTTGTTCTGTGGGAGATAGACAGGCAGTTGATTATAGAATTCAAGAATTTTTGAAAGAAAATTGAGGAGTGATCAGTCTGAAGTTACTGATGTCTGATTTATCCAAAGCCGGTTTCTTCAGGATGGAAATAACCCTTGCTACCTTGAAGGTAGCTGGTATATGACCAGATGTTAAGGATCCATTGATGATAGTGGTAATGAAGGGCAGAATGTCTTGCGAGATGGAGCATAGTAGAAGGGAGTGGATCCAATGGGCAGGTGGTAGGGTTGCAAGACCGGATAAATATATCTTCATATCAAAAGCTGTACTTAGATCAAGCAACACCAGCAAAGAGACAAAACTGATCAGAGGCCATTAACAGGTCATTTACATTTCATGAATGTTATTCCTATGTATGAGCATAACTGCTGAACTACAACCTTTTCTAGGATCTTGGAGGGGAGGCTTGATATTGGCCTATAGTCGCACAGCTGGCTTGGGTCAAGGTCAGCTTTTTTATTCAAAGGTTGGATAACCGCTAGCTTAAAAGATTTCGGCACATAGCCAGTACTAAAGGAAGAATTTATTATCTTTAGAATGGGTTGGGTAGCTACTGGTAATATCTGTTTAAAGAAGCATGTGTGTAAGGGATCCAGTATGCAGGTTGCTAATTTTGAAGAAGAAATCAGTAAAATAAAGTAAAATGATGTAAGTACTGATCAAAAACAAAAATATTATCTACGGCATTATCAAATTATTTGGTATTAAATGAATGGCCTGAATTTGCTGCCTGATCTTTACATTTTTCTATTGAAATAATTCATGAAGTCATTACTGGTACAAATAGATGGTGTGCGTAAAGTTGCTTTTTCCCATTAAACTGTTGTTAGTGACGTTGATGTTGTATTTGGATATTTATGTTTCCAGGTCTCAGGAAGATTAAAAAGGCAAAGGACATTGAGGTCAAGCTAATTGAGGTGGAGAGGCTGTTGAAGAATGCTATCAATATGCCTTGGAAGGTAAGTAGCACTTAATACTGATGAAGGACCACAGGGATATAATACCATACAGAAAATACCCTGATCTTAAGTGCTATTGCACAGATGAAACAGCAATTAACAACCAACAATGCCCTAATAAAAACATTTAATAAGTATTATAAATTATAGTTTTCTGGAGCACATCATTAGGTTGACCATACTAATACAGTGTAGGGCACCACTTTGCTCTCAAAACACCCTGAACTCCTCATGGCATCTAACAAGATGTCGGATTCTCTTCTGCACATATTGGTGATGGACACTGTTGTCGTTTGGAGGATTTAGAAAAGAGACAACTAAAGAATTGTGAAATTAAAAATGAGCTTTATATTTGCTTTTGCTTTTTAGTGGTACTTAAGAGGAGATAAATAAACTTGAATTGAATTGGTACTATTTGGTAAATTGGTAAATGCACATACACACACGCACATTCTCACAGATGGCTGTGTGTTTGTGTCTCTCTCTCTCTCTCACTCTCACTCTCTTGCCAGCTCTCACTTCTCCCACTTTTATCTCTGTCGCCGTTCAATGCAACAGTGAAAAATTGTTACTATGATTTAGCACAGCTGTGTGATCCTTATTTAATTTTCATTGTACTTCTGTAATTTTGAAGGCCAAAATTCTTATGAAATGTAGCTAACATTAGTGGATTTTCTTTGGTTTACCAACTCACATTGGTTTGCTAGTTCTAATATCAGTACAATGAGCTAGCTTAGATGTCAAAATGAGCAACATACCAGAACAAACTTCCTGCTGAGGGTCTGTTAAAACATGGGTTTGCTACAGTATTATCATGGGCTTCAGGTCTTCAAGTGTGTGCACATTCATTAGTCTTGACTGTCATCTTTAATACTGTCAATCAACTCAAACTCTGTTCTGTGATTAAATAACTCATTTAAAAACACATTTATTGTAAAGAAAAATATTGGTTGACATATCAAGGTCAAATGATAGAACACTGTTCCAAAATAATTATTTGTGGTTATGTAACTTAAACTTTTCCTGTTCAGGAAATGGCCAGTGTTAAACTGTTATTGGGCCTTAAACACAATTGGCCTCCACTTTTAAACTCCTGTTACAATGTTTACCTATATTTAGAGTCATTGTGCACACCATATATACATTCCATTATGAAATTATTAAGACTTACTTAGGGTTGTGAGTAGGTAGGATGGTACAGGGCTGTAGGTTAAGACAACTGGAGGTGACAAAGCAGATCAATGTTTTTCACAAGCAATTAATAAGACATTTATTCACATTTATAAGACATGTAATGAAAAAGCAGGTCTTATTCTGGATTTACTTATTATTAAAAATTATTTGAGAGATTTAAATAAAAGTATTAATTGTCAGAGGCAGAACAATATCTGTATCATGTATGCAGGTTAAGAATGCCCATACTAATGCTTCTATGCTTTATAGTTTTCCAGGTCAGAGGTTGTCTTAACATTCTTTGAACGTTCACCCCTGGATCAATTGCTAAGGAATGACAAAATCCAGAAGATACAGCCATGCTTCCAGAGCCCCTACCAGATATCAGGTATAGAAGTCTGATTGGATGTTAACTTAATATGCATGTTATTAGAAAACCTAGCCATCGAAGCAGTACTGTGATTTAAAATATTAGACAAAAAAAAATTATAAAATAAAACATAAAATGATTTTTTATCTAGACTACACAGCAGCTCTAGGCACTATAATTATCAACTGTAAACACTGAACTTGAAAATATGAATTTATGCAAGACGCAATGAATTCTTCATTTATGCTAATTACATGTTTACGTGTTTTTCTCAGAGATTATGAGGTCAAATGGCTTCTGCCTGGCAAACACAGAGACTATTGTATTTGATGAGAATGTTCCTCAGGATGAGGACAGACCATCTTCTACAGACATGGCTCACCTTTCGCAAGTGTCCAATTCTCCTTTTGAAACTCATATTCAGTTAATCTGGTTTAAGTATGAGTCAGATATTTATGACTCAAGATTTGTCTTTTCTAGTACATCACATGAATTGTGAAAATACTTTTATGGAAATGTTAGCTTATTAAACTATCCAAAACAAAAAACACAACAGGTAGCTGTGGCAATATATGTTAAATAGACATAAAAATGTTTGAGGAACAGAAAAGATAATTTAGTTTATTCAGTTTTCTCTATTGTAAAGAAAATTGGTTTGAACCTGCCTGAGCATTTTGTGGGCATTTTGTATGCTGACTTCAACTCCTCAGAAATTCCTCCTGGTTTGCACCAGAGGGAGCCATCCCCTGACTTTTGAACATTTATAGGTGAAAAGGACTCTTCCATCTTCGCTACAGTAGCTATTTATGTCAGTGCATTTTCCCGCATTTCCCAGTTCGCAACGCCCACTTCCACTTTCAGGTTGATGGCCATCTTGGATTTTAACTTCGCCATTTTATGTGACCATGCGCTATATATGGTTCTTTGCCAGACCAGATCGTCTTCTCAGTCTGCTTTGTGTTTTAACTGTCATTGTTCCTGCCTGCCATGTATTGCTCTGTTACCAGTATTTCTATTATTGGACTTGTTGTGGCTTTGTTTTCTGCCTGTTCTTTTCCCGTTTACCTGTGTTTTGGATTACTGGACTGTTTATGATTTTGTATGCTGTTTGCTCTATATTGCCTGTTGTGTATTTGGGTCCTCATCTGTCTTTCATGACAGTAGCATCGGGCAAGACATGGTGCCAGCAGACACTTGGTGCATGCAGGCTATGATTTGCACTCTGTCCCAGACCTCTGTTGACCTCTGCCTCCAGGATCTAGCTGTAAATTTGGTACTGGCATGTCGCCTTAGCAAAGCTCCTGCAGCAACCTCAGCCCTTCCTCAAGAACCTCATCTGCCTCATCTCAAGTGCTTTGTTGAGTGCTCATTTTAAATGCAGTGTTTCATTATCTTCCAAATCCAACTATCATCCTTCCCATCTGAGCGTTCTCATGGGAAGAACATGACATCTTAATCTTTTCCCACTCTCTGGATGAACACATCAACCATGTGCAAGCAATTCCAGCAATTTCTTGGCTTTGCCAACCTTTATTGGAAGTTCATCCAGGGCTAAAGTTTTATTGCTGCTTTCTTACACCAGCTCACCTCCACCCTGCGATGACCTGGGCTTGGGGGCCATCCTATCTCAGAGAGATCCCAGAGCCAACAAACTACACCCCTGCATGTTCTACTTACAATGCCTCAGCCACTAGCTGAACAACCTTTTCTTGTATGAACTGACCACAAGAACATTGAGTACCTTCAGACAGCTAGGAGGCTAAACCCTAGACAGGCTCCATAGGCCCTCTTCTTCTTCTGCCATTTTAATTTCACACTGTCCTACTACCTGGGGTCCAAGAACATCAAGACTGATATTGGTTAATGTTAATGTTAAGGCAGTTTACCGTGAGTGAGGAAGAACTGGTTGTGGAACACATTTTTCCTTTGTCTGTCATGGTCAGAGCCCTTCGCCTCAACATTGAGAAGAAGATCTAATTGTACAAAGTTGTTTGTAACCGACCATCTTCACTCTCAAGTCCTCCAGTTTTGTCATAGCTCCTGCCTTCACCCCAGTACTACTTGTACTTTGTCAGTTCTCCAGCAGCACTTATGGGGGCCTTCGTTTAAGAAGGAAATCTTGGAATTTTTGGCTATCTGCCCAGTCAGTACTCAGCATAAGATGCCCCTCTGCCTTCCCTGCTCTGTTCTCTACCTGTCCCCAGATGGCCATGGTCTCATAAATCTGTGGACCTCTTCACTGGTCTTCCTCCGTCGTCCAGACACACCACAATCCTCTCTGTGGTCGACTGGTTTTCTAAAATGGCTCACTTCATGACCCTACACAAGCTGTCATCAGCCAAGGAGATTTCCCTGCTCTTGCTCCAGCACATCTTTTGCCGGCATAGACTACCACGCAACATTGTCCACGGCAAGGCCCCCAGTTTACCTCTAACTTCTGAAGGGAGGTCTGCCAACTCCTGATTGCTTTTATCAGTCTCTCACATGACTTCCACCCACAAACTAATGAGCCCCCACAGCACAGAATAGGCTATAGCTTGGTACTGACCTTTTTTTTCAAATTTAACTACTTTTCTCAATTTGTGATAGCAGCTAAAGAATGCTCATAATTTGACCAATTTGACATTAAATTTTATTGCGTTTATTTGACTCTGATTACATCTTGATGTATTGTGCAGTATATAATTTTCAAGCCTATAAAGTAATACTAGTGCTGTCTGTGTCTCTGTTGATAGCACATCAGTGCATTCAGCTAATTCCAGTTTACCTTTAAAATTTTTGTAAATATTAGTTATGGGGACAACTGGATTAGGTGTTGGGACCATGACCACTGTTGGCCCAGCTATTATTTGTACCAGCCCAATCTAATGTAATTGCCTTGAACTGGCCATGGGTAAAAGAATGGGGAAATATTTTGCAAAAGAACAAAGGGTTATTTACCCCCAGCTATTTTACTTAGTGTTGCAGAGAAGGGCTCGGTACAGAGTGAAAGTGTGTACCAAGCAGGGCCCATCATACAATTGGATAAAAAGGTGGAAAACTGTGACTGTGGATAAGAAGCCAGATCAATAATCCAGAGCAGACAGGGCCGATTACCTGCATGGGACTGGGATGCTATAAAAAAGTGTGCAGGTAGCTGCGGATTTGCATTAGAAAGCACATTTGACATTACACCTAGGTATCAGTGTTTCTGTTGATTCACCTTCTCTTGAGATTTCCTTGAACGGAGTCAAGGAAATGACTCCGTTCAAGGAAATTGAACGGAAACAAAAAATTGTTTTTTTTTTGCAAAAAAAAATCACAATATCACCATCATGTTGGTATAATGTTTTATTGGGTTATACTGTGTTTACTTTATGCCAAATATAACAGGACCTGAATATTAGCCTAGAATGCTTGGGCCATCTTCAAAGTGTTTTTTTGTTGTTGTTGTTTGTTTGTTTGTTCCTTCTTTTATTTATTTATTTATTTTTTGCAAATGTTTCAATAGCCTTTTGGTTAACAGTGGTTTGTACCTCTCCCATTGATACTGGTTTTGCCACTGTTTTTCTAATAGTGGAATAATGAATGCTGACCTTATCAGTGTGACTCTTGCTGTGGTTTGTTGGAGTTTGAGAATCTTTCCTTTCCCAAGTGATATTTCAGAATCTTTTTTTTTCTCAGATCTTCCAAAATGTCTTTTCATCATAAGTTTGGTGCTTTTTGACACCTTGTACCATACCTCAAATTGATGGAAAGGTTCGATTTAAGTAATTTTTGGATTCGACGGGGTGGGCAGTAATCAAACCTAGGTTTGTCTAGACTAATTGAACCCAATTATCAATTAAGTTTGGTTAATTAGGAGTTAGACTAACTAAGCTGGAAATTCTGGATAACTATTAGTATATAACGGATAAACTTATTATTGTTTTAATAGTTGTTTTTTTAGGGGTAGCTCATTTTATTAAATGTTGGGATATAATGTCTAGGGTTGGGAACTGCACCTTAATGTACAGATATCTGTATGCCATTAATGCCATTTATAGGTACAATGTTTGTACTCCTGTATTTATATCGGTTTTTAGTAAAATCAGGAACATCTAAATAACTCCAAATGCATAATGTGTAGATACTTTTATACATGCATAAATTGCCTGTATTTTACTTGATTTTCATTTTAATCTCTACCCATGCAGGTATGACAAGTGTCAGTCTGTGGAACAGGACCTCAGTGATGATGACACAGAGGCATATGTAACAAACCTGTCCTACTACCACCTAGTACCATTTGAGAGGGACATCATGGAGTGAAGGGACATGATGCTGATGCTTTAAATCTCTATTCTAACAGTGCCATAAGCTGTTGGATGTCTCATTGCTGCTTAAAGTTGGCTGATTGACATGGGTGGTTAGTCTAATTTAAAGAAAATGTTTAAAAATGTTTCATTGTTGTTATTAGTCACTGCAGAGTTTTTCCATCTTAAGCAAATTAAATCTCTAAAAAGCTCTGAGCATTGTAGATGTGGCAGGTGAAACTGCAGAGAATATTTAATTCAGAATAATTATTCTGTGTCAACTATGATGCAGTAGACTCAAGTGCATAAAAATACTGGGAAGGTTGTGTTATGTATGAGAGTTATCCCTGAAATCTCCTGGTAGTGAAAAGGGTTAAACCGTTGGCACAGTCACAATGTACATATAAGAATATAAATTTGTAAAACGTCCTGATTGTTATATAAGGGAAATTAAAATCAATTTAATGATTCTCAGTTTTGTTCACAGGGGACAGTTTGAAGAAGAAAGGTAAATATCTAATTTAGGGCTTTAATAATAACAAAAAAAATACACCAGGGTAAACAGCCCAAAAGCGATGATAAAAAAACAGGCAAAATCTGTAATAAACAAACAAAAACTCCAAGGCAAGGGGCACGGTGGCTTAGTGGTTAGCACGTTCGCCTCACACCTCCAGGGTCGGGGTTCGATTCCCGCCTCCACCTTGTGTGTGTGGAGTTTGCATGTTCTCCCCGTGCCTTGGGGGTTTCCTCCGGGTACTCCGGTTTCCTCCCCTGGTCCAAAGACATGCATGGTAGGTTGATTGGCATCTCTGGAAATTTGTCCCTAGTGTGTGATTGCGTGAGTGAATGAGTGTGTGTGTGCCCTGCGATGGGTTGGCACTCCGTCCAGGGTGAATCCTGCCTTGATGCCCAATGGCGCCTGAGATAGGCACAGGCTCCCCGTGACCCGAGGTAGTTCGGATAAGCGGTAGAAGATGAATGAATGAAAACTCCAAGGCAGAGAGGGAAGACAGAACATCAAAGGAAAAAAAATGTGGACACAGAGAGCTAACAAATAAGGCATTTTAACTTCAGCAAGAGTAAACTATCCATAGCAACAATGAAACTGAGGTCTTTATAGAAGCTATACAAATTAATTGGAGTACAGGTGGGAACCTGAGTCAGTAGGCATAGTGGTAGAGGATCCTGGGATTTGGGCTTTCTTGAACAACTCAGTTTATGAAAGTCATGATTAATAATCATGAAGTCAAATACAGAAAAACTTTGTTAAAATAGTGAGTATCAAAAATTTCAAGAATTGATAAGGCTATATGAAAGCGATGACTACAAGGCAGAATTTTCCTGATATTTGCTAATAATGCAAATAGCTAAGGAGATTAGCTTTCCTCAGTGCCACACAGGAACTTGATTGTTGAAACCATTTATGACTGCTCATAACTCAGCACAGGGAGCTCAAATCTTATATAGCGAACCTGAAAACAAGGAACAAAAAATAGACGTGAATTTATTTATCAGTTTAAAAAACAAATTATCTGCTCCTGATTTATTTATTTGTCTATATATAATCAACATGTGATTACCTATAATGCCTTCTGACTACCTGCTAGACAAACTTTGTTTAGGAGGAGCTAAAGATTCCAATGCGAGTTGTGGGTGCTGTTTCCAGACTCAAACAGCGTGAGCTCTGTAGTACAGTATTCTCCTTTGCCAAAAGCTAACAATGCAGTTTGATGTCTAGTAAAGCCAAAAAACAAGGCACAGTTCTGTACAGTGTACTGTAAACACTCTTGTATTGTTTATATTTTCTAGATTTTAATATTATGTAATTAAACACTTCCTGGTTCCTTTCCAAGTGACCATTGTTCTTTCATGTGTCTAGCCTTCCTGCTTGCACTGATCTTAGACAATTAAACAAAACAAAAAAACAAATAGATGGAGTAATTTAAATGGCTTTATTTGTATTATTTTTTTTATTTAACATGAAATATTTATCAGGGGGCACGGTGGCTTAGTGGTTAGCACGTTTGCCTCACACCTCCAGGGTCGGGGTTCGATTCCCGCCTCCACCTTGTGTGTGTGGAGTTTGCATGTTCTCCCCGTGCCTCGGGGGTTTCCTCCGGGTACTCCGGTTTCCTCCCCCGGTCCAAAGACATGCATGGTAGGTTGATTGGCATCTCTGGAAAATTGTCCCTAGTGTGTGATTGCGTGAGTGAATGAGTGTGTGTGTGTGCCCTGCGATGGGTTGGCACTCCGTCCAGGGTGAATCCTGCCTTGATGCCCGATGACGCCTGAGATAGGCACAGGCTCCCCGTGACCCGAGGTAGTTCGGATAAGCGGTAGAAGATGAATGAATGAATGAATGAATGAAATATTTATTATTTTTCTAATCATGAAATTTTATTTTTTATCATTTGTTATATAATTAGTGTGTCTGTTCCTCTTATCCAGTTATAAGTCAATAGAAGTAGGAAATAAAAGGAAAAAATCTATTTATTCAGCTGATTGTATTTTAAGATATAAAATTGTTGTATTAATTTTTATTGTTTATTATTTTTAATCTGCCTTTAAAGCTTGTTTTCTGTGTATTTCTTTGCCATGTTCCATACCATTATTAAACTCATGTGCAATAACGTTCTCTCTGTGGCATTGATGGGGCACAGATAACAGAATTTTATATACAGTAACTGAAAGGCTTCATAACAGAAAAATACATTTGTTTAGTAAATCCCTGGAATATTAATTGTTAATTAATTGTAAACAAAAGGAGAAATTATCTATTGTGTGTGATTAATTATATCACTTCGATACAGTATACATCCTTGTTTTGCGCTGCTTTAACATGTCCTGTGTAATCAATAAAACATGACAGAGCATGCTGTATTAAGGGAAATAGTATAGGACAGGGTGACATGCGATCTATGTAAAACAGAGTTACTGTCATGAACCTGAAGTTCTAGTTTTCTCTCTCTCTCGACACAAAATAAATATTTTTACTGTAAAATGGCAAAATATGCTGTCAGTAAAAAATGTCAGTAATATATTTATTTATAAATAAAACACATTGCAAATACCAAAGCAAATGTGTTTTTTAAATTTATTTATATACTTACTTATTGCACAATTATCTGTCTGCGTTGGCTATCTACGAATTAGTTTAGGCTTACGTGATCCTTTCACTGTTTTATTTTTGGACCTAGGCCATAGTACATGGCAGATGCTGTTCAATGGTACTAGCCCCTCATTATTTGTCCTGCTATTGACCAAAAAGGCAGCAGGTATAGCTCTGCCTTTTTTTCCTGGCTTGTTTCACATGCATTAAGAACAATCAACTAGTTTGTGACTAGATGTTCTACTGAAGAATGAAGCACATACGGAGAAATGAGAAAAGGAAGGTGGCTTTGGAAACGGATTAAATAACTGTTATGGATTTGGGAATGGTTTAAATAACTTAAGCTCCAGTTAATTACTCCCATATTTTCGAAGTGAATCTTAGATATGAAATAAAAGCATCGTGTTGGATATGCTCTGTTATCTGCCAATTCACTCAAGGTTCTCTCATACATACTTTTTTGTCAGCCTGCATGGCATGCATTTCTAGTTTTGTGAGGTCACTTCCAGTTTCCATCCTGCCTTGATGCCCGATGACGCCTGAGATAGGCACAGGCTCCCCGTGACCCGAGGTACAGGTAGTTCGGATAAGCGGTAGAAAATGAGTGAGTGAGAGTGACTTCCAGTTTCCGCCATTTTATGCTCCTCTGCCCTATAAAAGCACACGGGCTGCTCATGTTCCTCGCCAGATGATGTTTTCAGTTAGCCTTGCGCTTCTGTCTAGTACAATCCTGCCATTGTTCCTGTACTTACATGGTTTCACTCTGCCTATTCCCAGCTCACGATTCTGCCTGTCCTGCATTACTCCTGCCTGGTTTGACCTTGCCTGTTCTATTGTTATTTGTCTCTGCCTACACTGCATTGCTCTGCTACCTGTGTTTTGGATTATTGTACTGTTTCTCGACTCTGCTTGTGAATCGTCTCCATTGCCCAGTTTGCCAATGTTCAGATTAATGGATTGTTATGACTTTGGTTTCTGCCTGCCCCTCTCTGCCCTGCTGGCTTATGTTTTGGATTATTGAACTGTTAAGTACACTGTTTGCTGTCTGCACTACATTATACTGTTCTCCTATGCCTGGAATTATTGGACTGTGTGAAGCCTTGAACTCTCTCTCTGTATTGAGCCAGTCTTCATTAAAGACAGTTCATTTAAACTCTGGTCACTGTCTTGCATTTGGGTCTGGATAACTGCTACTTCTGACAGTTTTCATTCTATTCTTCAGAACGCCTGTCATAGAATTCATAGAGTTGTTTTCCATAGGTTCTATTTTTAGTGTTGCACACAGAAAGTCAGAACTGCCAATGTTCGTCTATGCTCATTATTAAATGTTCTGTATAATGCGTTTATGCATCAATGTAAGTACACAGCTTTTAAATGTACCTACAATTAGGGTTGCAAAGGAGCAGAAACATTTCCAGAAACCATCCATGGGAACTTAATCTGAGGAATTTTGGAAAGTTTAAAGTTGGAAAAATGTATATAAACGGTATCATGTAAAAGCTTAAATATAAATAGAGGGAAAAATGGTGAGAGAGGGGGGGGAGAGAGAGAAAGTGCAGCACACAGGTCCACATTAGCAGCCCCGCCTCGCACTTTACTCTAGCGGCACTGACTCTGGTGCTGAAGCATCTGGCAGCGTTGTCAGTGGCGCTGCATGTATATGGTGCTGCAACGTGCCTTTTTTTTTTTACCGGTTTTATCTTTTTTGGGGACAAGGAGCGGTTTTTCTAAATACTCAAAGATGCATATTTTTTGACATTTTTTGTGTGCAGAATTCAAGAAATGATTTGTGTTATGTAATGAAAGAATGCACAAGTCATTAGGGGGTATGGCCTTAATAGCCCTGCAGTAGATGAAGTCTGCGTGCATGGGATTGATGAATGTGCAGGGGTGAAATTCAGATGAATTTGCAGTAAACCTGATTGTTTTAAACAAGATAATCATGCAAGATAGTTTTATTTCAACTACATTTAAATGCCCGGTTATAGGCTAAATTGCAATTTTGCAAAATCCCATTAATTTCTGTTCATTCCCTTTAATTCACATATATTCCTGTTAATTCCCATTGAAAGTTTCCAGCCATAAAAAATTCCGTGAATTTTGCAACCCTACCGACTATACATTACCCCTTGTTGATGAGCCATCAGCTTCCGCCAGATCATAGTCCCTTTTAAAGCGGTGGTTGTGGTTAACTTTCAGGGTGCCTCACACTCCAAAAGCAGTTGACCAATAGAGTTTTATCAACACAGTGGCAGCATGTACCCCGTTTTCTGTTTTAAATCCTTGCATTTCAATTCATGACTGCCAAAATTCAAATCACAATTCCCAATTTACAAGAATTACTTGCATATTTAGCTATTTTGTTGATTCAGTTGACTGTGATGGTAAATCAGTAAAACAGAGGTTGGAGGCTTATCAGTACTTTCACAGTATTAAAGTCAGGTATGTTTTATGTAAGATTGTGACAGGAAATTATCTTATTAAATGCTGTACACAGGTGAGGTCACTTCAAGTGGAGTAATTCAGCAAATTAAAAGTAAAAAAAAACGACATTTGTACACAGGAAAAATGGCAGAGTAATTTTTCCGGAGACAATATTCTTTTCCTCAAAACTAGTAGTTTTTGCTCTATTTTGAGTGTACAGAGTAAAATGTGTCAGTAGAGTGAGAGCAAAATTACAGAGTAATTACAGACTCCTCCCCATTGTCTCCTCACAAAGTTTAATTTATTCGCCATTACTGTACACGGTCATCCAGCGTTGCAGGTTGTGGAATCAGAAGACGCATTTCTATGAGATGTAAGTAACTACATTTTTAAGTATAATTATTTATTTTAGTTTTGAGCCTCTGTTTTGTATATCAATATCCGGATTAATTTTAATTTTAGAACTTTGCTTAATTTAGAAGTCCGACTAATCTTGAAAGCAAATAGTTAATATATAGATTACAAATGTAACGAACGTTAAATGACACCGGTGAAATTGCAAACTGTTTATTAAATGTTTGTGCACCACATGAACTTGACTCGGTAAAGAGTTAACAGCCTTAACTGGATTGCTGGAGGCCATTTTGATGTGCATTAGCCCTATTCGGACTCTAATTTCTCACGGTAACGTAAGATATTATCAATATTTACAGGGGCTATTCGTTATTTTTTTTGGCATCTGAATCCAGAATATTGTACCCTTTCATTCACAAGCTCGTTGTTGGGCTTTTGACATTGATTAAAGAATATTTTTTGCGAGTGTTAGGGCGCTCACACTGAATTTGCATACTCCTCGGCAAATGTGCGATTTTGCCATTATTGTGGAACACCGTGCAATGACCTTGCGCTTTTTTTTTTATATGGACACGTTTAACCGTACAAAACTCGCTCCTAAATCGTGATTAAATCGCCATCTGAATGCATGAGTTTTATCACTGAGTCGCCATTAGGATTATATTTTCAGACATCCATGAGAAAAATGGTCTGAATAGAGCTAGCATGCTAGCACCATGCATAAACTGTTGAAGTTATTACAAATTAAACACACCAGCGGAGAAAAAAATATTCATGTTGAATGTCATCTTCATTATTGCCTTGTGTTCGTCTTTTTGCTTCCTTCAGGATGCAAACCAACAACGTTGTCAGAGTGAAGTTCAAAGATAGCAAAAAAAATATTTTTTCTTCAAAATCTTTTACGTTTCAAACGTTTTTGGAATGTGGTAAGAGGAGAAACTTTAACATTGTTAATATCATTAATACTTTTCCTTCTAAAAATTTTAATAGTATAAAACTAAGTTTATGGTTGTATCTTATGGGGTATAAATATAACTCTAACTTCCTGTCATTGCTGGTTTTTGTTAATTTGCACAATGGTTTGTCATCCTTCAGTTTGCAAGAAATTTGATCTTCCTACAATGGATGTGAAAGTCTTTGATGACTCAAAGACAGAGGTTGATGAGGAAGCATTTGAATACCTGCTGACACGACCAGACCTTGGTGTCCTAGAAATTTTGATCCCAGGCAAAGAATGTTCTGATGGTAAATTGTTTTACATGCTTGTACATTTTTGTGTTTATTTTCAGCAATATTCACCAATTTATTTTTGCATAGACTAATGTGTCTATTGTACTAATTCTCAATAGCTGTATAACATGATATAAAAATAGTATGAAAAGATAATCAGACTATAGGTATGGTTTATATTGAAGATTCTTTAAGCTTAAGCTCAGTAGGAGATACCGAAGGCACATCAGAGGCTGATGACACAGCAATTTTGATTAGAAGTCCTCCTAAAAAAAAATCAAGCAGAGGAACATCTTGCTCAAGTAAGGATCACCAATCTTGTCTCTGAATTACATCTATATAGAATTACTTAAATATTAAAGATATTTGGAACTATATACAGTTGCCAGTTTTTATTTTCTCATCTTTGCTCAATATTATATCATCCCCTCTTTTAGATGATCGAAAATATCCTAAGACCAGTCCTGGGGGTGAAAAGATTGCAAATGAATACGCTCGCACTAAAAGTCTATCAGATAGCCGAAGACGTGACATGGTGAAAATCTTGGTAGCACATTTGACAAATGAACATGGGTAGGTTGTTTATACAGTACCTTGTAAATGAATGTTTCTGATGTTATGGGTTGTAATTGGTTTATGTTTGTGTGTAGAACAAGGCCTTCCCGACACTTGAAGGAACAATATGCAAAGGGAAACATCTCCCTCTTCCCAAATTTGGCTGACCCCAGGAGCAAACTTGGCTATGCTAGTAGCTGTTGCCTCTCAATGTATTTGATTTACAGAAGGAGGATTTACTGCATCTTGCAAAATACATATTATTTACAGTATAATTGAAGTGGTATTTATTTTCTTAGTCTAGTAATGTATAACTTTGAGGTCTGTTTGTTCTGGTTATAGGAGCATTATTACAATGCAGAAGATGGAAGTGGATTTTTGGCATGGAGACTTAAAACTCTGCAAAAAGAAGCATCGGAGGGTCGGATGAAACGCCCACGGCAATCACAAACAGGTGGGTGCAAGATTTGATGTTTAATCAGTGCTTGGCTGCAAGGCTTGATTAACATTTTATAATTTTTTTTAAATGAATATGTAACTTTTGCATTATTTAATTATTTTACTCATCTTAACATTTGTGACTTGTACAGTATTTGAAGTATTCTTTTGTTCTATAGTGAGAATGAGGTCACCTGTTATAGTATCTCAACAAAATATAATTGCTTTTCTTTTTGAATGTGAACATGTTTTTCATAATCTCTAAAAGTTGGCAAATTTAAATGTCATTCTGGGATATATATTTATGTTTTCCATGTTATTTTCTGTCATTTATCTTCTTTGATGTTAACGTGTTGTGCTTTAAAAATAAAAAAGAATTACAAATGTGGTTATATTGTCTTAAACCATTTCAGGAGGGCCAACTGCTGAAAGGTATCCCTGCAAAGGAGATAGTTTGTTAAATGATGAACTTCAGTGTCAGGAAGCAATTGCCCTGATGAAGCATACAGCTGACGAGGCAGTGGTAAAGGAAAAGATGAGGTTAACACTGGCCTATCGCCAGAAGCTGCTTCACGACCCTAAAGAGTCAACTGATATTCTATCAATTTTCCCACGATTCCAGGATATACCAGGCTTGGTATGTGAGAATTCTAAAGATAAAGACATGCCTGTATTTCATGTAATCCAGAATATTGTTGTCAAAGATGAACATGTCCTTTTAATAACAACTGCACTGAAAACTGTTTGTTTAGTTGAACATATTCATGCTTACAAAGTTGCACATACCGTAGAAGCACCTTGTGTTTTGGATGTGAAGGATATTTTGCACCACAAACTGTTTGACATTCTGATGTCTTATGCTTGTGATTCTGATTTATTTATTGTACCATATAGTTACATGTAATTCATCCTGTTTGTCATATCAGAATAATTGTTTTCATTATTATTTTTTCAAAATAAGCTTGAAATTAAAATTTGTGATTTAAGAAAATATAGTTTGTTCAATTTTCTTTTAAGACTGAAAAGCAAGTTTTTCATTTTATGTCCTTTTAATGGGTAAACATGAATGGTGTAATTCATAAGAATAACTTTGAATAGAGTAAATTCTTTATAGGTCACTTAGAATTGATGATAAACAACTCTGGAGGGGAAGGGGATTGTTGCAGAGTAAAGTCAAAGTACCTCTGAATAGAGTTAAAAAGTAGCAGAGTCAATTTCAAATAGCTCAGTGTAAAATACTGTGTAAAATAGTACAAGAGTTAATTTGGAAAAACACTAAATGGAGTCAAATATCACTTGAAAGAGTAAAATATTAACACTACATTGAGCATAATTGACTCTGGTAAAATGACTCTACCAAAAGAGAAACTTTTACTCTTTTTAGAGAGGGACCAAATGTTATATGGAAGAGAGTAAAACTTTCTTCAATTTTAGTAAATTTTACTCTTGCAAATTTACTGTGTAACAAGGTTAGGGAAAAATTAAAAGGTAATTAGCATTTAAAATGAAACATTTTAAAAATCAATTTGATTGGACCACAATTATAACTAAGATAAGAGAATGATGAATTCATTGTTGTGAGTGGTCAAGGTGTGATTGTTTAGGATCTATTCAATTAAATTGTATTTGTATAGCACTTTTAACAATGTTTCAAAGCAGCTTTTCAGAATTATTAAAAAAAAAGAATAAAAAATGACAATTTAAAATTTCATTTATATTTTTTCCCCTAATGAGCAAGCTTGAGGCAACAGCGGCAAAACCTCCCTGAGACTATGACAAAGAAACCCTGAGAGGAACGAGATGGTGACACAGACATAAGGGCTTCCTGGGACATAAAACATCTAACCATCTGTTGACTGCATGCTCTAACTAGAGCATAGAGTATGTTCTAACAGATATTTCTTCATCATGTGGTGACACTGCACTCCTTAGCAATATTTCTAAAATGAATGAAGGCTACCTTAGTGATATTATCTATATGAACTTCCAATGAAAGATTCAGTAGTCAATAATCATAACCAAGGTATTTTTACTGCTGCACATGATAAAACAGAAAGACCATCCAGAGTTACTCTGTATTCACAAAGCTTACTTCTAACTGCACATGGTCCTAGTACAAGCACTTTTTAATAATATTCTTTACACATTCTGTAATCATATATATTTGGAGCCTTTCATCTGGCTTTGCTAAAACCTATAACTGTGTCATCAGCATAAAAGTGGAAGCAAATAATTGTACCAAGAATTAGCATATATAAGATGAAAAGCAGCAGGCCTAAAACAGAGTTCCCGCGGGGTCTTAAAAAGTCTTAAAAGCATTGAATTTTGATGTCTGGGTCTTAAAAATTGTGCTGTATGTAACTTCTCCATATTGTAATTTTCCTCAAAAGTGTCATTTGTCAACCACGATTATTTTGATTAAATGACGTAGTATAAAAGAGTGGCGGAACCAATAATTGAGAACGCAACGCAGTCCCGGGTCACCGTACAAAATACTGCGAACACGCGATGCCTTTAGTAAAGGAAGATCACGTGCTACAACACCACAGCCATAGACTACAACACAACAAGCAAAGGAGAAGCGCGAGAAATCAATGAAAATCTCAGCATTCCACAGGAAAGGTTGACTGACGCACGCAGTTATATTTGTAAAGTTTGTTTTTACGTTAGCTAGCTACCAATTTCATTCTGAGGTTATGGGGAAATGTAAATTTAATGAAGCATGGCTGGATAAAAACTCTTTTCGTCATTGGTGGACAGCAACCAGCGGACAACAACGTTTTTGAGGCCTTTTGCACCATATGCAAAAAAAGGATTCAGCTAGGTACAATGGGAATGAATGCATTAGAGTCTCATGCCAAGTTGTCCAAGCACATAAACGCTCTCAATGGACAAAAACAAACTCCTTCCATCGCCTGCGTGTTTCAACCAACTAATGTTAGCCAGCTTGCTGCTAGCGCTGCAGACCCTCCAGCTATGGCCGCAACTAGAGTGGATCTTTGCACAGCTTTTGGGTCCACACCAACTGTGTTTCTTAATTTAATTTATTGTTGAGTTCTGATTTTCGATGTTTATTGTTCAGGGGTCTCTCAGTTCCCCATATTCCCAGCATGGAATAAGTAGCTAGCTCATGTTAAAAAACAACTTAACATTGTTCAGCAAACTTTCTTGTGGCCTACTGAAATGTTTTTATTTTTCACACTGCTTGGCTTATCTTTTACCCATTCCACATTTGAAAAATAAATGAACAGTTCAAGGATTTTGTTTTTCTTTGCTGGTAGGGACGTGAAATAGGTATTAATTTTTTATATAAATGGTCTTAAAAAGGTCTTAAAAAGACTTGAATTTAACTTGAAGAAACCTGTAGGAACCCTGTAAAACAGGACCTTGTGGAACACTATACTCTATACCGTTGTATGCATAGAGAAGTCAACATTTATGCCTACCAAAGAATCGGTCAAATAAGATCTGAGCCAGAAAAGGGCTGTTACCTTAACACCAACAATATGTAATAGCCTATCAAGAAGTATCGTATAATCAATGACATTAAAAAAAGCTGCAATAAGGCTTAAATCCAGACTGATCCTGCTGTGCTACGAAATATCTTGGATATAAAAGGGGAGGTTTTATATTGGGCAATAGTTTATAGGGCTTATGTTTGGGATTTTTAATATAGGGATTAAAAAACCCTCTGGGGTCTGACCATTTTGTGACACTGGCAGAGGTTCTGACATGCTCTTACATTTGGTCTTTTTTCAGTTACTTCAATACATATTAACGGCTAATATCACATAACACTGTATTCAGCACAAACTGGGCTACAATATTTTGTAAGTAAAATGTATGTACATGTTTGTATTTTTAAGTAAATGATGTTTATGCGTGGTTACTAAAAAAAAGAAAAAGAAAAGTTGCTGAAATAAGGCCAAGAAACACATACTAAACATTTGTTCACAAACAATAAAGTTCTCTACTCTTGTAGAGTTGAGAATTTGCTACAAAAAGATGTAAAAACCATTTTACCCACTCATTCACATGAAACAATACATTGATTTAACTTTTGTAAGACAGTTTTTGTTGTGTAAAGGCAATATGCGAGGGCGGGTCAATGGTCATGAATATTGATGATTCACACCTGAGGAGGCCCAACCCCTAATGGCTTAGTCTGGATTGTGTTGACAAAAGAATGAGTGTGGGGAGACTCAAAGAGAAAATCTTTTGCTTGTAGTTTACTAAAATAGTGTACAATAAAGTACAAAGGCCTTTTATATCTGTACTTGACAAAATAAGACTTTTATTTTACCAATGGTAAAAAACATGAACAATACAATAGAGTCAAGAAGCTTTATTGTATGGAATGATTCTTTACAATATAAAAAATAAGCTATAAATTTTTAAGCCATCACACACTGTGAATCTTTGAGAATGGAGTTTAAATGTCGTCATGCCATTGCTCAAAACAGTTCCTATTTAACTGAACACACAGTAGTCTCAGTTGCTTTGAGAACTGAAAGAGACCTACAGTACGGCGTGTGAGTAGCAGGTGATGGTAAAGGTAAAGGTGATGCAGACACATTCCTAAAAAAAAAAAAACATAATTAGTCTCATCGTGTATTTTCATACAAGTACTAAGCAACACATTAGTAATAATAATATATAACTAATATATACTAATATACAATATAACAGAAAAATGGGTACATGTGGACATACTCTTTTTTGTTCCCAGTTGCATTGCTGCGTGTCCTCGTGCGAGTATCAGACGAAGGTGAACGTGTTGCAGCCACATTCCTAAAAAAAATATCATAATTAGTATCATGTATTTGCAAAGTACAAAGCAACACACCAGTGTTACTAATACTGAGAACATAAAAAAGGGTAAATGTGGCTTACACTGGATGAATGTCGCTCGCGTTGCTGCGTGCCCTCGTGCGAGTATCAGACGAAGGTGAACGTGTTGCAGCCACATTCCTAAAAAAAATCATAATTAGTATCATGTATTTTCAAAGTACAAAGCAACACAATTAATATAATGTATTTTCCACATCAGTAATACAAATATTCTGCACGCATAATAGAAAAAAATGGTTACATGTGGACGTACTCTTTATTGTTCTCGTTGCTGCGCGCCCCCGTGCGAGCATCAAACGAAGGTGAAAGTGTTGCAGCCGGTGCAGGTGAAGACAAGAGTGATGCAGCCACATTCCTACAAAAGTTTTTAATAATTAATATAATGTATTCTCCACAGTAACAAACTTATAAAGCAATAACTAAGGCAGTTAAACATAGCTGAGATAAAATAATTGGGTACAGAGATGCGCTGTATATGTTTGTTAACGGGCCGTTACCGGACATATTTATGGCTAAACATTAACACATGACATCTCCGGGCACATTTACAGCTCATCGACACCACATCGATACATTTACACCCGAACAGATAGTCACGTAAACAAGACTAGTTGAGGCATAATATTGCAATATAGATATTGCTATATAACATATTGTATATTCACATTGCATTAATCAGCATACAGCTAAATAAGAACTAACATTTTAAGGTAAATAAAAGTTGCCAATTACGAGACGTTTCTATAAAGTCACTCTTAATATCTGCTTGCAAATAGTCTGTATACAATACAGTATATATAATTTTACATAACACAAGATTTCAACAAATGTTAGTAAAACTTACTCTTCAGAAATTATATCCTCGCTCGCGGATCAAGTCGCTCTTCAAAATACAAACGTTCGTCGTCAGAGTCCTGCTCTTCATCTTCATCTGAGGAAACTTCCTCAGCTGTAAAGCGTTTCATCTTCCCAGCGTGTTGATAAGTGAATGAATCTGTTAAAACTTTGTGCTTCTTACATTGTTTGGGGGCGTTGATCTTATTTGCATAGCCCGCTCAGGTCATTTTCATATGAATGGCGCGCACGGCGGTAGGTGGGATCACATTAGTGGTAATGAGGTCGAGCCAGAAAAACTGTACCTCTCTTTACTTACATACAGATTACACAAAAAGACAATATTTGCTTTCGTGCAATATTTGCTTTGCTTTCATTTTAATTAACTCATTTAAAAGTAGACATTTCAGGCTTTCATTAGACATATGTATCATGTTCGTGTGATAAGTATAGGCGGAGTTATCAGTTCATGTTTGTAACGTGTTTCAGGAAGAAGGTCAAGTTCACAGAGATGTCTGAATGCACACCCTGGTTATTTTCTTTATTTGCCAAAAGCACAGCTTTTTGTTGTTAATATGAAGGCACTCAAATAAAAGTAGACACTTCACAGTTTCGAATGATGTATTACATGTATGTGTATGACTATGAATGACGGAGTATTTTAAGTGGACTTCACGTTGAAGAGGAAAAATGCGCCAAAGACGCGCCGGCGCGTCTTTCGACCCCAGAGGGTTAATAAACACTAGTTTGAAAGATTTAGGCAATGCTAAGAGAATAATGTATTACTTTTATACAGAGTTTTGTAGCTACTGGTTGTAGGTAAGGGATCTAGTATGCAGGTAGATGATTTTGAAAGAAGAAATCAGTCATGGAAACAACAATATTTTTATTTATTGGTACATCTCAAATTAGAATGTTGTGGAAAAGTTCATTTATTTCAGTAATTCAACTATTATATACATTTAATACACACAGACTGAAGTAGTTTAAGTCTTTGGTTATTTTAATTGTGAAGATTTTGGCTGACATCTAACAAAAGCCCACCAATTCCTCCACCATCTCAAAAAATTAGAATACTTAATTAGAATACTTCATTTACTGTACATGTACTCAATACTTGTTAGGGGCTTTTGCTTTAATTACTGCCTCAATTCATTATGGCATGGAGGTGAGCAGTCTGTGGCACTGCCGAGGTGGCATTTCCTCTTGACAATACCCCATAGGTCTGGTGAGTTCACTGGCCACTCAAGCACACAAACACCATGGTCATTTAAGTAACTTTTTATGCTTTTGGCAGTGTGGGCAGGTGCCAAATCCTGCTGGAAAATGAAATCTGTCAGGCTAGGCCAGAAGGGAGAACTCAAATGCAGGACACCAATGTAAATAATAAAAGTCTTTTATGAGCTTGACAGGTAAACCAGCAGAATCATGCAAGGCAGGCAAACACTCAGCATAAAGAACAGTCTGTAATCCAGTACACAGGCAGGCAAAGTATACAGGGCAGGCAAAAACACAGAAACCAGAAACAGAGTCAAATCAGGCAGGGCCAAACAGGAACAAGGTAGGATGAAATCACAGGTGCACAGGACAAACTGTGGAGACCATCTGGCAAGGAACCATGTGAAAGCATCATTCTTATATAGTGCCTGATACCGAAAATGGCTGCCGCCTTGGAAGTGAAAATCCAAGATGGCCACCGACATGGAAGTAGCATGGAAGTTCCCACCAGTGTGGGAAGAGCGCTGACAGAAATCAGCATCTTTAAAAAGCTGGTCAGCAGAAGGAACCATGAAGTACTCTAAAATCTAAAATGGGTGCAGTGACTTTAGTTTTCAAAAAGCACAGTGGACCAACACCAGCAGATGACATTGCACCCCAAATCATAACAGACTGTGGAAACTTAACACTGGACTTCAAGATACTTGGGTTATGAGCTTCTCCAACCTTCCTCCAGACTCTAGGACCTTTGTTTCAGAATGAAATACAAAACTTGCTCTCATCTGAAAAGAAGACTTTGACAATGAATGTTTGTGGCTTACCCGCCTGGTGAAGGGTGTCAATGATTGTCTTATGGACGACTGTCAGATCAGGAGTCTTTACCATGATTGTGTAGCCTAGTGAACCAATTTGAGAGACCATTTTGATGGCTCAGGAAACCTTTGCAGGTGTTTTGAGTTGATTAGCTGATTGGCATGTCACCATATTAAAAGTTTTTGAGACAGTGAATTGTTGGGTTTTTGTTAAATATGAGCCAAAATCATTACAATTAAAACTAAAACTAATGGTATGAGAGAGATCAGAAGACTGAGGATTTTTATATTTAATATGAATGTTAGAATGTCCTATTACATCCTGAAACCAGAACCTTTTTATCAGAGAGTCTTGTGATTTATCAAAATAAATATTAAATTCAAAATTCTGAAATCTAGAATTTTTCAAAATCAAAATTCAAAAAGGAATATGGCCCTGGGGGTCTATAAGTAATGGTGGATTTTTATGTTCGCATAAAGAACTGCAAATGTGTTCAATTTATATCTAGGTTTTTGTGTGATGCCTAGCTTATCATCATAAGTAAATTTGACAAACCCTCCCCTGCCTGTTAGGCAAGGCTGAAATATGTAACTGTATCTGCATGGACAAGTTTAATGCTATCTACTCATTTGGTTTAATCTATGTTTCTTTTGAACACAGTACATTAAACTCCTGACCAGTAATAATTTCCCATTCTAAAATTAATGCCAATGACAGAGGACATTCTGCAGCTCACACACTGGACAGGTTAAATGTGTGCCATACTTAATAATTACACCCAGTGACTGAATACGAGCTGAATATGAAGGTGGTTTTCCTCATCTTTCTGTTTTTGACAGAAAACAGAAACATCTTGCAAAAGATTAACCAAGACAGGAAAGCGAAAAAATGTAACAAATGAATGTAACACAAAATTACAAGCAAGAAAGAAAAAAATGACACTAAATTCCCATATCCAAGAAAAATAAATATAAAAAAAATCTAATTGTCCAACTGTGCAGAATAAGAATGCTAAAATAGAATGGAATATAAATAAAATTAATAAAAATAATATAATGGAAAAAGTTTTATGGATAAAATAAATGTCTTTAATTCGTTAGGTAAAGCTTATGAAGTCACAACCCTGTACATTTGCACACATCTCTGCTTAGTTGCATTTTCAGTTGATTTTGATTTTTGACACTAAATTCCTTGTCTTTGAAAGTGTTTGATTTTGCGTGTTTGATCAGCTGCTTTTATTAGGGGTCCCCACAGTGGCTCATCTGATCCACATATTTGATATAGCCAGGTTTTACACCTGATGCCCTCCTTCATCCAACCATATGATCTGGGCTTGGGCCCAACAATTCAAGTCAAGAAGCTTTTATTGTCATGTCAAACATATACAGTATAGCTGTTGGAGTGAAATGAGACAACGTTTCTCCAGGATCATGGTGCTACAAAAAACAAAGACAGAGCTAAGGACTTAGTAAGTTCGTCCTAGATACATAAAGTGCATCTGTGCAACCTGGTGCAAACAGTGCAAGACAAGACAAACAAGAAAGTGTAGGACAAAAGACAAAAACACAGTGCAGGACAAAAGACAGTGCAATTAAAAAAAAATACAAGACATTACAGAAAAGTCATTACACAATAGACAATACACAAAGGACAATAAACAGAAACAGCGCCGACCAGTGTAAATAACTCTATGTTCAACATACTGTATTTACACTGTATTTCTGGGCTGTCAGGTGTCACGCACTGAGAGTGACAGTCATTTGGGTCTTTTGTCACGCTCTCCCGCCACACATCGTATTTCTCACGCAGAAAAACTTTTTGACTATTTATCATATATTTAATAAGCCGCAGCGCCCAAAATGTAGCAATCTGTCCGCACGGCTGTCTCTATGGAACGGGGCAAGAATCAAGTGCGTCTCAGTTCTTAGTCGAGCCTGACACTTATCAGCCAATCAAAATAAGAGGTTACACAATAGCCAATCAGAAAATAGCGAGGGTATTTTTTATGGTCGGTTTGAACAAAACCTCAACACGAAACAGCTTGTCTCTGGACGGGACATTGTTCTCAAGCATGACCCTAAAAATGGCAGGGCTTGAGCCGAACTGTTTTAAAATAATAGCAACATTATAAATGACAAAGGAGTCCAAAAAGGCAACAAACACTCACAATAAAAACCACTCATAATCTCTCTCTCTCTCTCTCGCTCTCTCTCTCTCACACACACACACACACACACACACACACACACACACACACACATTAATAAATGGAAATTAAACAAATACTTTGTATTTGGTTAAACTGCGGTCAGTGATCCTTACCAAACACAACAACTCCCCCATTATTGTTTTTGTTTGTTTGTTTGTTTTCCTTTTTTCTTCCCCCCACCTTTTCTTTTCTTTTCTTTTCATTTTTTTTTTTTTTTTGGGGGGGGGGTTGTCACGCTTGCCTGTCTTCAAAACTTGAGAGCCCTGGTATTTGCACATGTATTTACACATGCCTATAGCTGGATTAAAGCGAGTTATATCCGATTTAAATAGAATGCACTAGCAACGACATCTCGAGTCTCCCAAAATGTCCGCTATCAGAGACTCCCAGTGCTGCACCTACTGTTTGCTCTGGTTTAACAAGTTCGGTACGAAACGTTGATTTGGAACGCACCCTAGTTGATGGGGAGGAAGTCACGTGTTTTACACAGGCGGGACTTAAGTGAACGAGAAATATGAGTCTGTACAAATAAGTTGACACCGCTAACGACTCATCTGTAGCTTCATATCACAGCTCCTATGGATGACCAGACGAACCCTGTTCGCCAGCAGCAGGCTTTCCATGTAAAGAAACTGCACATGTATTTAACAGGGAGACTTCAAAACGTTTTAGAAAACAGTCAGTTCTCCGTGCGGCAATACAGGTATTCATTTTCATGGATGTACAGAGTTTACGTCACTCCATGAATTATGAGCTGCGTTTGAAATATTTTGCACTTTATATTGCTTGTTACAGGTATGGTCAGTCCAATCCGACATTTCTCATCCAAACACCTAATAAGAGCTTTGTACTCAGAAAGAAACCTCATGGATCTTTGCTTCCTGGTGCGCATAAGGTTAGAGTGTATATTTTGTTATATTTGCTATTTAACAGTATCTATGTAACAGTATAGTTTAGAAAAGCTATGAACCTGTGGACTTTGACTCTCATATTGCACAAGATTCAAGCAGAAGTGCAGTTGTGAAATGACGCTAGAGGGCGACACCATTTAATCACAGATTCACATCTCAGAACACGTCATAGTTCCTATAGTTTGAAGCAACAGTAACCTTTTATATGCCAAAGTTGTGTGAATACACTGCACAATTATTAGGCAATAAAGTATTTTACCATATCACCTTTTTTGTGCACATTTTCCAACTACAAGCTGTATAAACACTTATTGGATATATTTATTTCTCATATAATTCACAGGTCCAGTGACACTCACTGTGTTTTTACTGAGTTTGCGTTTAGATTTACTGTTGCCGATGACTATCTTAGTTTTATGCTGACAGTCTCTGCATCAGAAAGCATGTTTTGTCTTAGTCTCTATCTGTAATTTATCTATTTTGGCCTCTTTTTCTCTTCTCTTTTCCCCTAACCCGATTTGCTCTCTGGAAAGTCCACGCTCGTCAGCCCTTAGCTGCAGGTTTTCTTAAACCTCACAAAGAAGACCCCTGATTAGTGCTGTGCTTTTACTTTTTATTACTAGGCCATGCACTAGGTGCCTATCCAGGTCCCTGACCTGTCGACAGATCCAGGTCTAAATCCTGTCTTTATAGCCCTTTCTACACAGAGACAACCAAAATTATAATTTTACTATTCAACTCTAACAAAGTTAACTATGGTTTTCTGAAAACTCTTACAATTAATTTCTTAAGTAATAACTTATTACAAATAACATGTTCTCACCTTCCACGCCTCCAATTTCTCTGATTCCGGCTTTGAGGCGGCTTACTGTGAACTCCCGAGTCCTCTCACGTTCAGAGCCAATCACGCGGTCAAGGTGAAGTTAACAGCCTCCAAGGCGCCTGCAGTCTGCCTCCTCAGGAGTTTCCATAGCCGATCCTCAAGCGCGGAATCCTGCCGACTATGCCAACTTGTTGTGGAAGTTTTGAGAGGTGTAAAGTATGCAGTGTCACACTGGTAGGCATGGGCAAGAGTAAAAAGGTTCATGAGGAAGGGCCCTGATAATTTGTTACACTGAGGTTTTTATAAACATGATTCAAACACAGAATCTGAACAAAGGAAAACAACATCCACCATTATCCACCACCTAGATGGACAATGTCTGATCATCTCCTGATTAGATTAGATTAGATTCAACTTTATTGTCATTGTGCAAGGTACATGTACAGAGCCAATGAAATGCAGTTAGCATCTAACCAGAAGTGCATAGATAGCTTATTTACAAGTGGCAGTATTAAATAAGGGTATGAGGTTATACAGAAGGTGTAGTAATATGTACATATAACTGAATAAGGGTATATATAGTGTCAGGATAATGTTACCCTTACCAAGGTCTGTCTAGAGTTGTTTATGAGCCAACTCATCTCCAGCTTATTGTGACCCTCTAATAGGTTTATACAAAAAATCTATAGTAATAAAGATTTAGTATCTAGTAAAGGCCTAAGGAGATCAACAGACTATTAAGAAGTGCATAATTATTAGGCAGCTTGTTTTCCATAGGCCAAATGGGACAAAAAAGAGTTTTAACTGACCCTGAAAAGGCAAAATAAAGCAAAAAGTATTTTGGAGGACTCATGAAATTGTTAAGACGTTTGGCCATGATCACAGAACCATCAAATGTTTTGTTGCAAATAGTCAACAGGGTTGCAAAAATGCATTAAGAAAAAAGATGCAAAGATTTGAGAAGAATCAAAGGTGGCGCTATCCTCCAGTGCTGTCATATTACAGAACTTCAACCTACCTGGAGTGCCCAGAAGTACAAGGCGTTCAGTTCTCAGAGACATGGCAAAGTTGCCTGAAACAAGACATAATTTGAAACGTCAAGACTTTGCCAAGAAATATCTGAAGAAAGACAGGTTTTATGGACTGATGACCGAGAGTGACTCTTGACGGTCCAGATGGTTGGGACGTGCCTGGATCAATGACCGGAGGTGGGCTGTTCTTGTGACTATACAGTAATCCCTCGCCACTTCGCGGTTCAAGTTTCGCGATTCAAGTTTTGCGGCCTCAGTGCATCGGTGATTTTTTTAAAGATTATTCATCGAAAAATAAAAATAACAACGGTTTCCCAGGATGCCAGACAAAGAGAGAAACACTCTCAGAATCTTTGTACATACCCACGGGCACCTGGCGCGAGATCTGAGCTGATTGGCTGCGCATCATCGCATCCTCTCCCAGCTTCTTCCCTTGTTGTACTGTATCTTGCCACTCTCGTTCACGCTGTCAACTGTGTCTCGCATATTGTGTTTTCGTTAAGCCCTTACAATGCCTCCTAAGCACCGTGCGCTTGCAAAAGATTCCACTAGTGAGCCCAAGAGGAAGAGGAAGATTACGACCATAATTGAAAAGGTCAAACTAAGGTTTTATAGTTAAATAGATTTAAGAAAATATATGTGAGTGAGTGAATGTATAATATTAAGGTTTTATAATTAAATAGATTTAAGTAATATATATATATATATATATATATATATATATATATAAATATATATATATATATATATATATATATATATATATATATATATATTAAACATTCTGGTACCCACACACATATACAGAAATTCCTAGGGGGGCACTCCTACTTTGCGGATTTTCACCTATCGCAAGGGGTTCCGGTCCCCATTAACCGCGATAAACGAGGGATCACTGTAATTGAAAGGAAGAGTGGCTATACTGGTCACTTTTTTGTTCCGAGAGTATGACTAAGGTGCGCTCTATTTAAGTATAGCATATCATACACAAATATGATTTCAGAGTGCTGCATTAACATAGTGCTAATAAAATAATTTTGTTATACTATATGTATATATGATATACACAATACTGTTGGTTATAGTATTACATCACCATTACAACATATTTTTTTTGTTTGTCATACTTTAATGTTTCAGATTAAACAAATAGTAGTCAAAGATAAAACAAGTAAACACAAAATGCAGTTTTTAAATGAAGGTTTTTATTATTAAGGGAAAACAAAACCCAAACCCACAAAAAGTGCTTGCCCCCTAAACCTAACAACTAGTTGTGCCACCCTTAGCAGCAAGAACTGCAATCAAGCGTTGGCGATAACTTGCAATAAATCTGTTACAGCACTGTGGAGGAATTTTGGCCCACTCATCTTTGCAGAATTGTAATTCAGCCACATTGGAGGGTTTTTTGGTCCGCCAGCCACTCCTGGGAAGGTTCACCACTGTTCCATGTTTTTGCCATTTGTGGATAATGGCTCTCACTGTGGTTCGCTGGAGTCCCAAAGCTTTAGAAATGGCTTTATAACTTTTTCTAGACTGAATAGATCTCAATTACTTTTGTTCTCATCTCATTTGTTCCTGAATTTATTTGGATCTTGGCATAATGAGATTTCTTGATTGCGAACAGGTGCGGCAATAATCAGGCCTGGTGTGGCTAGAGAAATTGAACTCGGGTGTGATAAACCACAATTATGTTATGTTTTAACAAGGGGGCAAACACTTTTTCACACAGGGCCATGTGGGTTTGAATTTTGTTTTCCCTTAATAATAAAAACCTTTACTTAAAAACTACATGTTGTGTTTACTTGTGTTATCTTTGACTAATATTTAAATTTGTTTGATGATCTGAAACATTAAGTGTGACAAACGTGCAAAAAAGTAAAATCAGGAAGGGGCAAACACTTTTTCACACCACTGTAGGTATTTATTTTAATTAAGATAAAGCCAAAATGGGGGGCACGGTGGCTTAGTGGTTAGCACGTTCGCCTCACACCTCCAGGGTCGGGGTTCGATTCCCGCCTCCACCTTGTGTGTGTGGAGTTTGCATGTTCTCCCCGTGCCTCGGGGGTTTCCGCCGGGTACTCCGGTTTCCTCCCCGGTCCAAAGACATGCATGGTAGGTTGATTGGCATCTCTGGAAAATTGTCCCTAGTGTGTGATTGCGTGAGTGAATGAGTGTGTGTGCCCTGCGATGGGTTGGCACTCCGTCCAGGGTGAATCCTGCCTTGATGCCCGATGACGCCTGAGATAGGCACAGGCTCCCCGTGACCCGAGGTAGTTCGGATAAGCGGTAGAAGATGAATGAATGAATGAATGAATGAATAAAGCCAAAATGACCTACAGTACAATAATATTTAAGTGTAGTTATAAATTCTATTTTTTGCATGTGTGCATGTGTTTGAACAGGTGGATAGGGAGTATGTTGTCCAGAAGGCACTGCACTCCATTGACTTTCCTGTTCCTCAGCCTTTACTTTACTGCTCGGACACAAATGTTATTGGCACAGAGTTTTACATCATGGAACATGTTAAGGTCAGCCCTCTATCAGTCTGTGGCAAAACAAAACAAAAATAACTATAAATATTATGTATTAACAAGAAATAAAGTAGTAAAATACAATAGCTTGTTCGCTAACAATGCCTATATTTAGTTGACTATCATGATAAATTTGACTTATAAAAATAAGTTTTTTTAATCTATTCTGGGGATACCATTCAGTGGACAATTTTTTTGCTGTTATCCAGTATGTATTGTTGATAATTTCAAGAGTTTCTGATTATGTGCATTTTGTGTGTTTAGAATTGAGAAAACACGACTATGAGCTATAGAATTTATAAGATAGCTATATAAGAATTTCCTCTATGTCTGATTTTGAGTCAATTCAAAATGTAAATCCATACTCATGGCCTAACTGATGAATAATTTAGTGTGTGTGTAATACAGGGCCGTATATTTCGAGACCCAAGGCTACCAGGCATCAGTTCAGCAGAACGCAGTGCTCTGTATGTAGCTGCAGTTGAGGTGTTAGCCAGACTTCACTCTGTTAACCTCACCAGACTTGGCCTAGTAGGGTATGGGAAAGGGGCAGGTTATGCAAAGAGGCAGGTAAGAGTCTGATTTGTATATCTTTTTATAAAGTGTTATGCAGTCTGAAAACAGTATTTTAATTGAAGATTGTTTGGCAAATCTTTGATATCTTTATTTTTAGGTGTCCACGTGGATAAAGCAGTACAGAGCATCTGCAAGCAAAACCATTCCAGGTGTAGATGATCTTTATGATTGGCTGAGCAACAATGTGCCATCCATTGATGAGCAAGTGACCCTAGTACATGGTGATTTTCGAATTGACAACCTTATATTCCATCCATCCGAGGTACTACTAAAAGAACAAAAATGGTTGTATATACACACATCTAATTTAATAGGAACACCTGTACTTACTCCTTCATGCAGTTACTCAATTAGTTAAACACACATCAGTAACACAAAAAATCTTGCAGATAGTGATCAAGAGCTTCAGTTGATACTCACATCAAACATCAGTTTGAGGATGGATATGATCTTTGTGATAGGTGATGGATTTATATTGTTTTTGCTAGGCTGGTTTGTGTATTTCAGAATCTAGCTCATCAGGAATTTTAACACACTACAACTGCTAAAGTTTAAACAGAATACAAGAGTTCGTGCAAATACAAACAAGCATAAACAAAAAAAGCTTCCAGTGAGCAGCAGTTTCATTTCATAGCCTTACCAGATGAATTGAAGTTCTTATAACAGCAAAGTAAATATGAGAAGGAATGTTCAAAATCTACAAAGCTTTGGCCATAGTGTATCATCATAGCCCACCAGACAACTTGTGGTCACAGTTAAAAGTTCTGCTGTTATGTTTTCATGACCCTGCCATAGTATTCGTAAAATGTCTTTTAAATAAAAATGATCTAAATGGCTCTTTTATGACCATGGAGTGGATTTGCCAAAAATAGATCTGTGCTTTTACGGAAATTTATATGTAGTTTTCATCGTGTGTTCATGTTCTTTTTTTCTGTTTACAGGCTCGAGTACTAGCTGTATTGGATTGGGAATTATCCACAATTGGGCAACCACTTGCAGACTTGACTTACTTTCTTATGCCCCATTACTGCCCCTCCCATCTCAATATGATCTCTTTTCTTGGTGGAGTTGCAGGGGTAGAAGGTGGGCCTTTTCTATTAAGTCAAAAATTTTTTTAATGCATTTGTATATCGTCGCTGTCGGGCGGAAACCTCGTATGTCCAAATTTGGTCAATTTCATATTTTTTCACATATCGATGCTATTGGTCAGTCCCCACGTGGGTCTGTTATTTTTACAAGTTATTAACCAATCTAAAGTCTTGAAAATAGCTTGAGCACAAATCTCATAACTCCATTGGACACTTCAACTGTCCACCTCTTCCTCACTCCGCGGGAGACATTCGCGGCATATTTCTCCTTAATAAGATTCGCAACGAATTAACACGTCTTCTGAGGTAAATGTCTTCAAAACACTGGGCTCAAAGAAAAAAAATCTTGACCCTCGCTAATTCCGGTGATTGTCTGAGGACAGGAATTTAGCGCGACAATCCACTGCAACGCGGACTAAACCCTGTGCACTGCAGATAAGGTACGGCGTTTTTTTCATTTCCTGAAAAATAACGGTTTTGGAGATACGAGGATTCCGCCCGACAGCGACGATATTTTGAAATGGTTAACCCTGCATAATTTAGATTAACCCTTGGGTAAATGGAATCCTGGGTTATCTTGTTTGCTTAAGCTTTACCCTGGGTTAACAATTAATTTGCCTATTAATAATCTGAAGTTTCACAATGTACATTCCTAAACCTTATATAAATTCAGTACATGACATCATTTCTCACTGATGCAAAAATATGGTTGTGTTATCTTTTACATCTTTTTTGTCTATTTTAAGTTTGTTGCATAGTTTGCAAGGCATTTGTTGAGATCCAACTTTTGCAAATTTTTCAGTGTCATCTCCTCATTGCTGGGCTGTGCATTTTTGTGACATTCAGTGTTTGTGCTGCCTCATGCTATCAAGTTGTGTTTGTTGTGTTGCTACATCCAGCTTTTCACATGAAATCAGGCACGCCTTTTCAATTTCTGATGGGGTGTCTGTTGCTAAGCTTCTAGTCATAACATTCTAACATTTCATTTAATGTTACATCTAACATTAATCTAACATTTAACATTTCATAGAAATAGGCCTTTTGTGTACATAGATAAAGCCTTAGATCTTTGAGCTCATGAAAAATGGGGGCAAAAACAAAAGTGTTGCATTTATAATGTTGTTCAGTGTACATTTCTAAAACCAGCGGCTTAAAAGTCATTGCCAGGCTTTAAATGTAATTAGGGAAATTCAATGAGCACACATACTAATAAAATATATATTTATTATTAGAACATATGGCATTTCATTTGACATCTCTTAGTGAAATGATGACCGTCACCGGCTTGTTTGAGTATTTATATGTAGTAGATATATAAAGTCTAAATACTGTTAAAATGGCAGGTGTGATGTTAAAAAAATTGTGTCAGAACCATTTCCACCTTTATTCTGTGAGATTGAAAGTATAAGAATCATTTTAGGGGAAAAAAGTATCATAACCTACTTGCATAAGTGTGCACACCCTTTTATAATACAGAATGTGGCAGTGTTCAGAATCAATTATGTTTGAAACTAATTAGTGTGTGTGTGTGTGTGTATAATATAATAATATATATATATATATATATATATATATATATATATATACAGTTGAGGCCAAAATTATTAGCCCCCTTATGAAATTAGACAAAACTCTTGATTTCTCCATGGAAATGACCATTAACAACAAGTGTTTTATAGTGTGTTTGTTTCCAAAATAACAAAGACAAAATCTCCACTAAGTTTGATTAGGATATTTAATTGAAATAGTGAGTTGAAACAAGAAAGGGCAAAAATGAAACGTCCAAAATTATTAGCCCCCGGTCATTAATAGTCAATAGTGAACCCTTTCTGAGCCACAACTGACAACAACCTCTTAGAGTAGTTCTTTACTAGGTTGGCACAGGTTTCCTGAGGGATTTTAACCCATTCTTCCATTGCAAATTGCTCCAGCTGGTCCAAATTACGTGGTTTCCGAGCATGGACATTCACTTTGAGCACTCGCCACAGATTCTCAATAGGATTGAGGTCTGGGCTCTGTGCGGGCCACTCCAGGACCTTTGTTTTGGTATCCTTCAGGAACTGTTGGACCAATTTCGATGTATGCTTTGGGTCATTGTCTTGTTGGAAGACCCAGCGACGACCTAAGGCTAGACTACGAGCAGATTTCTGCATATTATCCCTCAAAATGTCAACATAATTTTCTTTTTTCATGATGCCATGCACCCGAACAAGGCTCCCTGTGCCTGAAGCTGCAAAACAGCCCCACAGCATGATGCTCCCACCACCATGTTTAACTGTGGGAACTGTGTTCTTAGGGTTGAAGGCCTCACCCTTTCTTCGCCAAACATAAGCAACATCCATGTGCCCAAACAGTTCCAGTTTAGTCTCATCAGACCAAAGCACAGACTCCCAAAACTCATCTTTACCTTTCAAATGTTCACGGGCAAACCTCAGTCTAGCTGTGATGTGCCGCTGTTTGAGTAAAGGGGTTCTTCTGGGACGATGGCCCTGAAGCCCACCACGATGAAGAGCCCTCACAACTGTGTTCCTTGAAACATCAACTCCAGAAGAGGCCAGGTCAGCAACAATCATCTTGGCAGATGTCTGGGGCATCTTGCTGATATCTCTGACTATTTTCCTCTCCAGGGTTCTTGAAATCTTGCGCTTACGACCACGCCCAGGTTTGTTTCTTACAGAATTTGTCTCCTTGTACTTGGCAATGATGCAACGTACGGCGGTTCTAGACACTGTGAAAAGCTTGGAAATGGCAGTATAGCCTTCCCCCTTATCATGAGCCTCCACTATCTTCTTTCTGAGCTCAAGACTGATTTCCTTTGTCTTTGGCATGGTGAGTAAAAGTAGTCTCTCCCAATAATGTGTTCAAGTGCCCTGTTCCTTGGAGTCCTTTAATGCTGATTGAATGCCCAGGTGTTGTTAGGAAGCCAATTGACTGCACAGGTGTGGTTTGAAAGCTGATTGATTAATTAGGTGTGTTTTGAAAGCTGATTGATTAATTGGGTGTGTTTTGAAAGCAAATATTCACAAGGGGCTAATATTTTTGACCACCCCATTTTCACTATATTTGATTATAAAGCAAGCCTAAAAATGTATTTTATATTCCAAAATGTACCAAAAGCTACTAAATAGCACTGGCGAATGTTTGATTATATCAAGTTTTATCAATGCTGCAAACATTGGAAAGATCTTTAGGAAAATGTTCCAAAATTCCTGGGGGGCTAATAATTTTGGCCTCAACTGTATATATATATATATATGCAGGTACATATGTATGTACAGTATCTCCCAAAAGTGAGTACACCCCTAACATTTCAGCAACCATTTTAGTATGTCTTCTCAAGGGACCATATTATAGGAATGAAATGTGGATATATGTTAGTAGTCTATGTGCTGCTTGTAAAGCAGCATAGATTACTGTCCTTTGAAAATAACTTAACATACAGCCATGATTATGTATGATTAATACTGTAAATCTGTAATGCTATACAAGCTGCACATTGAATACTCTAAACTATATCCAATTTTTATAGTTTTGCCCCTTGAGATCATATAATAAAATGGTTGCTGAAATGTGAGGGGTGACTCACTTTTGTGAGATATTGTATACATTAATATGAGAAGGTTTAATTATGACTAGAAGACTCTGACTTTCATAATGCGAAACAATGGATAATCTAAAAGTTGTGATGCTAATTTGAGTTAATACCTCTAGTATGGTAGTTTGTACAGTATCTGTAATGCATCAAATAACAAGCCAGAGATAACAAGTCTGAATTTGATTAATATAGTTTAATTTAACAGGGTTAAATAGCAGCCATTTCATACAATTCTAGATGTTTTTTATAGTTCTTGATAGTTAATTTCATTTAATTGTTCTTAATTTAATGTTATTCTTTTTCAGGTATCCCTTCAGCAGACGACTTGATCTCTATTTACTGCCAATGCTCTGGAATCCCTACTTCACTTCCACATAAGAATTTTTTTATTGCCTTGGCCATGTTTAAAATGGCCTGCATTGCACAGGTGCGCAGTATTATGTGGGTTATGCCACTTTTTATCTTTAATTGCTTGGTTAGCTTTTACTTACTGTTGACCTATAGGTGGATTGAGTGACATGAATGAGACCCAAGCATGTGTGAAATATAACTACACATGTGCTGTAAGTAACTGCTCATAATCTTACAGAGAACTCTGATTATTTTTTTTAGCTGAACACCTCAGAATCAGATCTAGCTTGCTTTTGGTGTATTGCTGAATATCTCTCCTCAATCTTTCCGGTGTGTGCCTGTGTGTGGTAGGGCATTTATGCAAGATCTTTGCTGGGGAATGCCAGTGCTCCGAATGCAGCTCAGTTTGAAGAAAGCGTGGAACCTTTAGTTCACCTGGCTCTAAAGATCGCCCACAGGTCATTTCCATACTCACAGAAATTTAAAATTGTTAAAGAATTTTAATGGTATTGTTTCATTTGTGATGTACATTATGTTGTGTTTTATATTATGTTTTTTAACCTTAAAATTTACTGAACATTTGATCACAGATTTTAATATTTTCACAATAGTCTCTGTCTATAGATAGATTCTGTCAAAAATCTCTGTCTTAAAATTCATTAAGTCCACCATTATAATATTCTTGCTTAACCAATTATTGGCTGTTCTTAATTGCAAATATTGCTTGTAAGATGCTTAAAAACAAACTTTATTTTTCATTTACTTTTGGTATTTTTGAGCAAACTACATGCATCATACAAACAACATTTAACCGTCACATTTAACCATCTCCTCTTTTGAATTCCATGCCATTTCAGTTACTTCTCCAATCAACCTTGTTATCATTGTTGTTTACCGCCCTCCTGGTCCCCTAGGTGACTTCCTGGAAGAAATGGACACACTGCTTAGTGTCTTCCCTTCCGATAGCTCCCCTCTGACGCTGCTTGCTGACTTCAACCTCCCCTCTGACAAGCTACATTCTTCTTCCCTCCTGTCTCTTCTCGACTCATTCACCCTCACACTCAACAGCTACATCCCCACACACAAAGGAGGCAATGTCCTGGACCTGGTTTTCACCCGTCCTTCTCCGGCTACAGACGTGACTGCTACCCCACTACACGTCTCTGATCATCACCTGGTATCCTTCACCATCACTCTCCCTACCCTACCTAAAACTCACCCCCTCGCTGTTACCCGCCGCAACCTTCACTCTGTCTCCCCTTCTTCTGTAGCTTCTGGCACTCTTTCTTCCCTTCCTGATCCTGAGTCTTTTTCCTCACTACCCTTGGACTCGGCCACACATACTTTCGTCTCTTCTCTTTCCTCAACTATGGACTTCCTCTGCCCTATGTTCACTAAACCCAAGAAAACTTCTTGTTCTGCTACTTGGCTTTCAGATGTGCTGCGCAACAATCGAAGAGAGCTAAGATTGTCAGCGAGAAAGTGGAAGAAATCACAACTTGATGCAGATCTTGATTCTTACCGAACACTTCTTGCCAAGTTCTCCTCAGATGTGACTTCTGCCAAGACTTCCTTCTACAAGGAAAAGCTTGAAGCTTCCTCACATGACCCTCGGAAATTCCACAACATCATCTCTTCTCTGCTCAACCCCCCGGCTCCACCTTCTTCATCCTCCCTGACTGCAGAAGACTTTGCTTCCTTCTACCAGGAGAAGATTGAGGAAATCTGCTGGACCTTCACTTCAGCCCCGACTACACTTACATCTCAGAGTATGGATTCCCCTACACCTTTGTTGTCGCATTTCTCAACTGTAGCAGCAGAAGAGATTTTACAGCTCATCCAGTCTTGCAATCCTACCACCTGCCCATTGGATCCACTCCCTTCCACTATGCTCCAGACCATCTCGCAAGACCTTCTGCCCTTCATTTCCACTATCGTCAATAGATCCATAGCATCTGGTCAGGTGCCAACTACTTTCAAGAGAGCAAGGGTTATTCCCATCCTAAAGAAACCCGCTCTGGATCCATCAGACATCAGTAACTACAGACCGGTATCACTTCTCTCATTTCTTTCAAAAATTCTTGAGCGCATTGTCTATAATCAACTGTCTGTCTATCTCTAACAGAACAACCTCCAAGACCCCAACCAGTCTGGCTTTAAAGCAGCTCATTCCACAGAGACCGCCCTTTTGGATGTCTCTGAGAAACTACATGCTCCTAGATCAGCCAAACTGTCATCCGTCCTTATCCTCCTTGACCTTTCAGCAGCATTTGATACACTCAACCACGAGACTCTCTTATCCACCCTCAAGAGTCTTGGGATTTGCGGATCAGCTTGGGAATGGTTTGCTTCCTACCTGGAAGGATGCTCATATCAGGTAACATGGAAGGGAGTGACATCTGCTCCACGCAGACTCTCCACTGGCATCCCATAGGGCTCAGTACTTGGTCCTCTTCTTTTCTCCCTGTATACTCACTCTCTTGGTGAAGTTATTTCCTCGCATGGGTTCTCTTACCACTGCTATGCTGATGATACACAACTTATCTTCTCTTTCCCACCCTCAGATGCCACAGCTTCTGACCGGATCTCAGCATGTCTGGCAGAAATTTCATCATGGATGACTGCTCATCAGTTAAAGCTCAATCCTAACAAAACTGAACTGCTGTTCATCCCAGGTGATTCATCCCCAGGTCATGATCTTGCTATATCCTTGCACAATGATCTGATCTCCCCTTCAGCCACAGCTCGCAACCTTGGGGTAACCATGGACAATCAACTGTCCTTTTCCTCTCATGTTGCTAATGTGACTCGCTCATGTCGGTTTCTTCTCTACAACATTAGAAGGATTCGGCCATTTTTGTCCACACAGGGTGCTCAGGTACTTGTTCAGTCTCTTGTCATTTCTAGACTGGATTACTGCAACGCACTGCTGGCAGGTCTACCTATGAACGCAATCCGTCCACTGCAAATGATCCAAAATGCAGCTGCCCGGCTTGTTTTCAACCTGCCAAAGTTCTCGCATACCACCCCGCTGCTGTGATCCCTCCACTGGCTTCCGGTAGCTGCACGCATCAGATTCAAAACACTGATGCTGGCCTACAAAGCCAAAAATGGACCAGCTCCCTCTTACCTCAAAGCCCTCATCACCCCTCGCACTGCACCCCGCACCCTCCGATCTACCAGCACTGCTCGACTGGTTCCACCATGTCTCAGGGTAAGAGGCAAGCATACTACAAGACTCTTCTCTGTACTGGCACCAAAGTGGTGGAATGAACTTCCCCTAGAGGTCCAGACAGCTGAGTCACTGGCTATTTTCAAGCGGCGGTTGAAGACCTACTTATTCAGGAAACACTTCAACTAGCACTTCTTTACTTATCTTTTGCATTTAAAAAAAAAAAAAAACCTTTGACACTTTTTTCATTGTAACTTTGAACAAATGTTTTAAACTCATGGTATCTTAAGTATGTAACTTAGTGAGCCAGCATTAATGTATTCAATGCTAGAGATTTATGCACTTATGTACGTCGCTCTGGATAAGGGTGTCTGCCAAATGCTGTAAATGTAAACAACAATACAAGCCTTTTTTAGGGGCCAGCAATGGTAACTAGGCACAGTTGGGATATGACCTTCTGATCAGTATTGCTTTGTCTTTGCCACATAATTAGCTCTTGGTTCTAGTTTAGTGTATGTATAACATATTGCTCATGCATTTTTCATGTATTTATCTATTGAAATGTTGAAAAGTAGTTTATTTAGTGATGCATAGTAGTTTTTTCTCTTCAGCAGGGGGCAAAAATTCCTATATATATTCCAAAACTCAAATTAATCAATTTTAATAAAATTTAATTAATTATTAAATTAAATTAGTAAACACATTTATTTTACTGTGCAGGCTGATAGGATAATTTCGGTGACTTTGCTATATCTAGCTAACTTTATATTATATTAGTCTTCAAGACACTGGTTATTTTTGAAAACCATTTTATCACAAAAAATAATATAGCGTATCAAAAAATGCAGCACCCAAACCTCTTAAACTGCCATTAAAACTAATGCATTCTTTTCTGAAAAAAAAAAATCTGGTCATTGCACATCATCAGCATGTTTGGTTACAAAAGGGGAATTCATACAGAGAAAAGCATCTGATGCCCACTGTAAAATATAGTTCCCCTGCCAGTGTAATATTTGAGAGCAACAAATCTGACACATTACTTTATCTGACACAATGCTTTACCTCGCTTGGGGCCCATCAAGCACCAAAGTTCTCTTGGATCATGTGCAAAGACACAGCACAAAGGGTGCTTAGGCACAACCAATTGAACACTGATAACAGAACATAAAAACATCACCTGAAAACCTCCAATCTTGTGAATAATACGTGTTTACTCTCTCAAACTCAGCTTGAGAGAGTAAACTACACAAACGTCCTTTTTCTGCTGAATAAAACTCATGCTGCGTGTCAGTGTAGATATTTTAGCTCAAAATATGTTTTGTTATTCAGTTTAGTTTTGTAATTTTTTTTTATGGAAGGGTACTAATAAGTATAGTAAGTATTCCTTTCATTTGTGTGTTCTTTGTGCAGTTCTTCACTGGATGTGCAAGTTTCTGATAGGTTATTTCTCCAGTCAGCTAAAGGTTACACTGTCCACCAGCAAGTTAAAGAGTTCATGAAACAACACATACTGCCTACTAAGAAGGTAAGCTCAGGGGCCAATGGTAAACATTAAATATGATGACAAGTAGTTTCACTTTTGTTTGTGAATGTTTTGAGTAGTATCTTGTGTCTGTGTGTCTGTGTCTGTGTGTGTGTGTGTTTGTAAATACACTTTGTATACCCTGAAAGAAATATTAAACATTGCAATTAATTTTTTTCTTATTTAAGGATAGTGGTCATTAATGAGCACATAGTTGTTTGACTCCTTTTAAAAACCTAATGATAACTGAATTCACTAAACAACAGGAGGAAAATTATATAAAAAGGTCTCAAAAATTTAAAATATCAGAAAATAAGAGGTTCGTTTGATACTAAGCCACAGTCAGGTTGAACAAGAAATATTTCACCCAATACTGCCAGAAGAATTGTTTGGGAAGCAAAGACAGGATAGTCGAGTCCAGGAGAAGGCCATATTGTGCAGATGCCACAAAAAGGCCCGCCTTCAGTACACCACACAGCACCTAGACAAGCTTCACAGCTTATGGAGCAGAGTCATTTGTAGTGATGAGACCAAAATTGAACTTTATAATCACAACCATAAATGCTACGTTAACCTAAACTAAAGGTTTGAACTAACAGTCGACATCCCCAACTAGCTGTGTGACCTCAAAGGGCCCTTGCCACGTGAGAGTGAGTAATTTAGAGCTGTTGGAGATATGAGTAGTAAAATGAAAACTTTATTTCCTAGTGCAAATAATCATAGCTGGGCTTGGCATTCTTGTGCCTGAGTTTTGCCTTCAGGTCAAGAACGTGATTAATTCCTTTTTTACTTTCAGAAGGTCCATCCTCCTAATTTTTCCCTAATACGCTGAGCGCTGTATGCCCATAGAGTACTGTAACTCAAATGGGGAAAATCGTGTGTGTGTGTGCGCACACAGCTGTGTGTATGCTCTGCTCTCTCAATTCTCTTTGCCTTTAAATCCCCTCTGGCGTTTACTGTTATTTAGAGATTATATTATATATTTTTTAGACAATTTTGATTATTCAAAATTGTGTGAATTTTACCACTTGTTCACAACTTGTGACAGATAATTATTTTCTGTAAAAGGGCTCAACCATCAGAGACTTTTCTCTGCACATGCAGATTTTCTAGAGTGATTTCTCGGTGCACTGTTGATGTACTGAAATTTAATTGTGGACTGTCTTTGCTTTAGGAAATTACTGAGTACTATATCAAACACCGTGATGGCCCTGAGAGATGGCAAACACCTCCTGCACTGGAGGAACTGAAGGTAAAAACACACACCAACATAAAACAAATGCATTCCATAATATTTATAATCAAAGCTTGTGTGTTAAATGTTGATAATAGTTCTTTATATTTAGTACTCTTTCTGGAAGTATTTCTGTGTTAAGAAATTCTGTGTTTAGGCAAAAGCTCGTGAGGCTGGGCTATGGAATCTGTTTTTGCCTGCAGTGAGTGGACTATCTCAGCTGGATTACTCCTACATAGCTGAGGAAACTGGACGATGCTTCTACGCCTCTGAGGTCTTCAACTGCCAGGCTCCAGGTATGTGTGTTTTCTTTTTTAATGCAGATGAAATTAGGACTAATATTGTAACTTGAAACAGTAGTATTTTGATTGTAATTCATTATATGCTTGTGTTTTTTTGTGTGTGTGCGTGAGAGAGATAACTGCACTCAATTTAATAGCCAATATTTTTTAACTGTGAAACAGATTCAGGGAACATCGAGGTGCTGCACCTGTTTGGTTCTGAGGAGCAGAAAAAGCTCTGGCTAGATCCCTTACTGAGAGGAGACATACGATCCTGCTTTTGCATGACTGGTAACAACACAAGCTTTTGCACACATACATGCTTCCACATTCTACTGCAGTCTTAAAGATGACCTTACTGATCTGTGACAGCTGGTCTAAACAACAGCAACAGGGTCTCTGCTTCCATTTTGGTTGGTGTTGAGTATGTTAAAAAAAACTGGATTTCAGCTTCATTTAAATAATTATTCACAGGATATTGTGTTTGTTGTTAGCTAATTGGTGCTTGGCCAGTGGTATTCACCATATGCACACTTGTGTGTTCATGAGAGCTTAGCCTATATCATACACTATTTACCCTAAATTAGAGACATTAACTGTTCTCTCAGTGGTCTCTCTAAGGGACTAAATGTTGTCATCTGGCAGACTGTGGGTCCAAATAAGCCCTTTTTCATTAAGCAATGTATTTCGGTAGTATACAGTATGAAGATAAAAACTAAAAAAATGCTTTGCAGTGTAGCACATATAATTTTAATTCTTTTCCTGAAATATACTCTGAAAAATATATACTTTATATAAATAAATGGTGGAAAAGGCTGGGTTTACCTGCCGGCACAAAAGCAGTTTACTACTTGTAACAAACAACAAATATAGCATGACCTTTTACACAGCATTTTAATTACTGAATGTGTATATTAATTGAACATAATATACAGATCCAACCCCATTCCTCATCTCCAGCCATCTACCCACATAAAAAGAGTAAGACACAACTTACCTTTTCAGAGCATCAGATTTACAAATCTCTCTGAAGATGAAAAGCGTAATAAAGTGCAATGTCATGCATGTTTTGAAAGCAATTGATATTTCATGAAACTAAAGAGAGTTATTGAACTGTGAAATTCTTGATGATGATCAGATTGTAATAATTGTTTAGTAATCCAAAGTCTTCAATGCTTATGGACTGCAACATTACGGTTTTCACAGAAACTGACTAAACAGCACCATTCCAACTAGCTCGATTTGAGCTAGACGGGCACATTGTTTAAAGAGCTGTGGCAAAGTTGGGGGTGTTTGCATCTATGTAACAGATCTTGCTGCACCTATGCTGTTATTACTAAATTCCACTGTTCTGCTGATTTGGAATACATTTTTATCAAATGCAGACCCTATTACCTGCCCTGTAAATTTTCATCTACCATAATCTCTGCAGTGTATGTACCCCTGGATGATAATGCTACACTAGCTATGAAAGAACTCTCTTCTGTTATCAGTTACCTGCAAACAGTGTATCCGCATGGAGCTTTTATCATTGCTGGTGATTTCAATCATGCCAATCTGAGAAAAGCTCTCCCCAAATTTTATCAAAACATTTTTTGACCTACAAGAGGAGACATATGATCATGTACACAAACAAATATGATGCTTATAAAGCAACTCCTCTGCCCCATGTTGGATAATCTGATTATCTATCCCTGTTCCTGGTGTCCAAATACACACCCATCATCAAACATGTGAAACACACAATAAAGGCTGTTAAAGCTGGAAGGAGCAGATTCTTTACTACAGCATGAGTTCCAGAACCCCGACTGGAATGTGTTTGCTTCTCAGGTCACACTGGATTCCCATGCGGACTTTAATACCTACACCAGTTCTGTTCTGCAACATATCAACAGATGTATTGACAGGGTAACATCCCATAAACTAATTAAATATACCCCAATTAGAAATGCTGCATGAACAATAATTTTTGACTCCACCTGAAGGCACACGATGCTGCTCTCAGATCTGGTGATCGTGAAGCCTACAGTCTATCCAGGGCCAATCCGAAGAGGGGCATTTAAGCAGCCAAATATAAATACAAACTGAGTATTGAGGACTGGTTTTAACTTTCAGTGAATTTGGACAGGCATCCACACCCTCACAGATTATTAACCCCAGGCATACTGAAAATTAAATAAATTATCTCTAAGCTCAGTAATCTTGGCATCAGCCCCTCCCTCTATAACTGGACCATGGACAATTCTTACCAACCGACCACAGTCTGTTAGGATCAATAATCATACACTCTCCATCCTCACCTTAAACACATAAACAGTACCTCAGGGCTGTGTGCTGAGCCCAATCCTCCACTCCCTTTTCACACTTGACTGTATTCAAGTGCATGGCCTTAATTCCATAATCAAGTTTACAGATGATACCACAGTGGTTGGCCTGGACAGTGGTGATGAGACTGCATAAAAGGATGAGTTTCAACACCTAGCAGTGTGGTGTGCCAACAAACAAGACAAAAGAGATGATTGTGGACTATCTGCAAAGTAAGGAGCTTATGTGACTAGCTTCAAGTTAGTCTGTGCCCATCTCTTTGAGGATCTTTCCTGGACCCTCAACATATCCATTCTGCTCAAGACATCTAAGGGAAGCTCACATGTCCCTCCACATCACGTTGAACCATTACTGCTGCACTATTGAGAGCATTCTTACAAACCCGAATCACAGTTCGGTATAACTGCACTGTTTCACACCAGAAGGCCCTGCATCGAGTAGTGATAACTGCCCAATACATCACTGGTGTTGTACTACAATCTAACAAAGACCTTCACTGCAAATGCTGCATAAAGAGAGTGAGAAATATTCTCAAAGTCTACTCTCACTCCAACCATGAGAAATACAAGCAATACAACAGATTTCTGCTTTGAACTAATTATGAAATATTAAATGTGTTCAAACTGCATTGTACAAAATAGTTTGTAACAGTGTATTTTGAGTTCATTTCAAAATAATAGAAAAAGCTGTTAACAGTATTGCATGTACCATCATCCACACTATAACATAATTGTTAATGAAAATGTTTAATTTTAAGTGTTTAAGAAAAACTAACAAAATCTGCATGCGCATAATTATTTCGATCATGGTATACAGCTGATCCCAAACTTGGCACAAATGGTTGAAGTGGAAAACAAGGTGGAATATTCCAGCATGTCACTGAATCCAGCCTCAATAAACTGTATATGCAGTGTTATCTTTATTTTAGATGTCAAAAGGGTTTTGTGGCGCCCCATGTTTTTTTTTTTTCTGGGGTCCAAATGGGTCTTTGAGTGTTTAAGGTTGGCGAATGCTGGGTTAGGGGGTTAATAAGAAAGCTAGGTTCAATTTTTTCTATTATTTTATTTACTACCACTTCCATTCCATTTCCCGTTTTTTTTTTTTTTTTTTTTTTTGGTGTGATGCACTGTAAATATTGTAAATATTTATCTCTTATTATTTTCTTATTGTCCATTATTTGCAACTTCTTCCCTTTTCTTTTTGTTTGCATATAAAAATGTATCTACATCTCACTAGCTGCTTTGGTTTTGTTGTTACCACCCACACGCACAAAAACTTTCCCCTTTGGGCAACTGCAGGGATTCTGTCCATGAGCTGCTGGAAAGGCCAAACCAAAAGAGAGAGTTATGAACTGGCGTAAAACAAACAGAGTGGAAAAGGTCATTTGATTATGGGATATTGGAGTGAAGGGGATCTGCCTTTGTTAAATCCAGTGTTGATCTGCATCTAACCCGATTAAGCATTTCAACAATGCAAGGCATTGGGTATGTATCAAATTTCAATACTGACCTTTTGAAAGTTTACATAGAACCAGACTGAACCCATCAGCTTTGGGCACCTTAAACCACTAGGCTGGACCAGTCACTGTGCTTTTCCTCAATTAACCCAATATTGATCATGGCCATGAGCCCAAATCAGCCATGCACTATGACCCCAGGGGTGTCTGGTGTTTGGGTTAATGTGACTGGCACTGGTCCTGGAGCTGCCTGGCTTCTCCACAATTTAAGCAGATTGGTCCTGGAGCTGCCTGGCTTCCCCACAATGTAAGCAGAATGGCCCAGGCCTCCCTCTTCCTACCTCCATGGTTCCAGTATTACATGCCTGTGGGGGAGAGGAGGCCTTGGGTGGCAAAGCAAGGGGAGTCTGGGTTCAGGGCCTGAGATCTGTTTCCAGCATGCAGGGACTGGGGAAAAGAAAAAGGCAGGGGAAGGAGAAGATAGAGGGTGGAAGGGAGATAGAGAGGAGGGCTTGCATGCCCCCAGATATTCTGCCAAGTGGTTCTCCGCCAACTCAATTGCCTTGTCCTACAATGCCAGACACCGGCACTCTACCCAGCCATTCCCACTGGAAGTACAGTGACAAACTGTTCCAGAACATCAAAGTTGATCAAGATCGTGCAATTCCCAAACCTGGCAGTGATCCAGCTGCTCAAGATGCTCTCAATAGTCCCTGAGAAGAACATGATCAGGGTGGGGGAGGGGGATGGGGTTTGCTCAGCCTTTCATAGGAAGTAGAGACTGCACATTAAAAGGAAAATTCTCCAAAACTGTGAGAGCTGAGGCAGACAAGCTAAATATTTTGCATGCTTATAGACACTTGTGCTACAGAACTTTAGTATAACACTTGTGCAATGGAAGAAAGTAGCTCTCAGCCATGAGTTTGTGAGCATTGTGAGGGATCTGAAATGTGTGAATATCTGGAAAGCAGCTGACCGCAGTGGTGTTCATGGCCATGTGCTTCTGTTTATAGGCTATATATATATTTTTATACACAACCCTTTTATATCTTTCGGCATGTGTGCAAACATTATCACTTTGCATAAACAGTGGTTTAGCCTTAATGTTAACAGTTGTGACCCCTTACAGTTTTGTTTGTGCCGTCTTTATATTTCTAAACTTAAATCTCTGAATTTGTAGATAACTAGAAATCTGGATTATATTTCCTAAGTCAGTAAAAATAGATGTTTTGGCTATATTTATATATTTGATAAAACAATTATATATTAATATAATAAATAAAATAAACATGTTTTTAAATAATATTTTTCCTTTCTGCCTACTCTGATTTTCTTGTTTTCATTTTAATGTATTCAGTTACCCTATGGATGGATATATATATATATCTATCAGAATCAGAAAGGTCTTTATTGCCAAGTATGTTTCCTCATACGAGGAATTTTTTCTAGTACAGGAGCTCCACAGTGTAAACATATAGCAATGGTAAGACATGGACACATAAATAATAGACAGTTGTATGTGCAAATTGTAATATAAGTGTGCAAATTAAAGTAAAGATGTGCAAATTCAAATGTAGATGTGCAAAATAAAATATAAATGCGTACTTGTAGACAATGTAAGAATAGGTTTTGTTCTGTGTATGTTAGGTGTTCATCAGATGTATGTTAAGTGTTCATCAGATGTATTGCCTGAGGGAAGAAACTGTTCCTATATCTGGTCGTTTTGGTACTCAGGGCTCCAGATGGCAACAGTTCAAATAGTAAGTGTGCTGGATGTGAGGGGTCCAGAGTGATTTTCTTTGCCCTTTTGCTCACTCTGGAGAAGTACAGGATCTGCTGAAACAGTTCTACACTGCAATCATCGAATCCATCCTCTGCACTTCAGTGACTGTTTGGTTTAGCTCAGCCACCCAATCCGATATATATATATATATATATATATATATATATATATATATATATATATATATATATATATATATATATCGTATATATATATATATATATATATATATATATATATATATATATATATATATAATTTTTCTCTAACCCAACAAATCTCATTATACAGTGTTTGAACATAATGAGTTTAGTAGCTGTGCTTAATATTTTTCATTTTTCCTTACTGTCCGTGTCTTTCTGTGTCTCTTCCAGAGCCAGATATTGCCTCAAGTGATGCGACTAACATGGAGTGTACCATGCATAAGGATAAAGACCACTATGTCATAAATGGCAAGAAATGGTGGAGCAGTGGTAGGTGTTCTTTCTCTTTCATATTGTATTATACATGCTGCAACTTTGCCATTGCCTTTTCAGTAAGTAAATTGTTATATTTTGTTCCTACAGAAAAATGTATATCTTAGCATTTACATTTGAGTGATGTACAAAAGTGCATCAATGAGTACATCAATAATTGTTTAACAGGTTGCAGACGAATAAGACAATAAGACTAAAATTATGGGGAGGTAATACAGCAAGAACCGCGAACACACTCAAAGTTACTCACTCACTCACTCACTCATTTTCTACCGCTTATCCGAACTACCTCGGGTCACGGGGAGCCTCAGGCGTCATCGGGCATCAAGGCAGGATACACCCTGGACGGAGTGCGTGCCCAGGCAGGGCACGCACACACTCTCATTCACTCACGCAATCACACGCTACAGACAATTTTCCAGAGATGCCAATCAACCTACCATGCATGTCTTTGGACCGGGGGAGGAAACCGGAGTACCCGGAGGAAACCCCCGAGGCACGGGGAGAACATGCAAACTCCACACACACAAGGCGGAGGCGGGAATCGAACCCCCAACCCTGGAGGTGTGAGGCGAACGTGCTAACCACTAAGCCACCATGCCCCCACACAAAGTTTCAGGAACAGTTGTGTCTTCACCCATCGTTTGAAGAGTCAGTGACACAGCTGTTCTGACATCAGGGGGAAGTTTATTCCATTACCTAGGTGCTAAATCAGTCATGAGGCATACCTGCCTTGTACCCTGAGAGATGGTGGGTCTAGTCGAGCAGTGCTGGAAGATCAAATCGAGTCAGTATTTATTGTCATTTCAACCATATATACAGTTATGCTCAAAAATGTTCATACTCTGAAAAAAATGTTAAACATTGCCATTTATTGGTGATGATAACTGGACTCACCTAAACAACCCTGATCAAACATTTACATATCCTTGAATGTTTGGCTACATTATAAACACACAGGTTGACACACAGATGTTTAAATGGCTATTAAAGGGAAGTTTCCATAGCTGTGACTCATTGTAATTGTACTGTGTCTGTACATACATACTGTAGTCAGGGAGTTTCTCAGCTCATGAGGTAATGAACTGACTTGTCTGAATACTCCACTATGGGGAAGACAAAAGAACCAATGGAACTGTGTAATAAGATAGTTGAACATTATAAAGCAGAAAAAGGATTTAAAACGATATCTCAACACCTGAAAATGCCACTCAGTACTGTTCAAACACTTGGTGGAATGTAAGAGATTCTGTTGATACTAAGCCGCTGTCAGGTAGAGCAAGAAAGATTTCATTCACTACTGCAGCGAGAAGTGAACTTCGAGAGAAATACAGGCTGCGCTGGAAAAAGTGGTGTTGCTGTTTCAAGGCGCACAATAAGGAGGTACTTGAACACAGATGACCCGCTTGGTAGAGTTAGCTAAGAGAAAGCCGTTACTGTGCCCATACCACAAAAAGGCCCACCTTCAGTATGCCAGACAGCACCTAGACAAGCCTCACAACTTCTGGAGCAGAGTTATTTTGAGTGATTAGACTAAAATTCAACTTTACTGTCACAACCATAAACGCTACTGTATGTTTGGAGAGGAGTCAACAAAGCCTATGTTGAAAAGTACACCATCCCCACTGTAAAGCATGGTGGTGGATGAGCATCGCTCTGTTCTATACTGAAGTCAACACCCATCTTTATAGTTTTGTCAATGTTCAGAGACAGGTTGTTGTCTCTAAAACAGGCAGTTAGCTGTTGCACCTCCTCACTGTATGCTGACTTGTCATTCTAGCTGATGACACGAACCATGGTTGTGTCATCTGCAAACCGGTTTGATGTGGTTCAAGCTGTGCATTGCTACACAGCCTTGAGTTAGCAGAGTGAGCAGCAGTGGGCTGAGTAATGTGCCACTTTAAAGCCAGGCTAGTTGGGATCTTGGTATTTGATCTGTGAGACATGGAGTGAGGGTTACTTGTAAACAGTGCATTCCAGGGTATTAAAGAGAAAAGAGAGAAATAATAGCAGTCTGTAGTTGTTAATGTCTGAGGGACGAGGGATGGGAATAACCCCTGCTCTCTCAAGGTAGTTGGTACATGGCCAGATAATACAGTATGTAGCCATTGATGATTGTAGTTATGAAGGGCAGGAGGTCTTGGGAGATGGTCTGGAACATTGTGGAAGATATTTGGATTTCTAGTGGGCAGGTGGTTGAATTGAAAATCAAGATTACTTTTAGGATCTCTTCTGTTGCTAGGGTTGAAAAGTGTGTCAGTGAAGGCACAGGGGAAGATAAGGTAGAAGTGAATGTCTGGCAGATTTGTCAAACTTTTCTTATTGTCATGGAGGCCAGAACATGGAGAGCCAGTGGTTGATTTGTGAAGAGACATGTAGCTTACATGGATCTTTGGCAGAAAATTCAAGCTCTTTTGTGGAATCTTGGCAGAAGTCACTTCCAAGGAGATTTTGGGGAAAGCACAAGATCTGTGTAGAGTAGTGATTTCTTTCACTTTTTTCTGCTGATCTTCATTCTTTCCAGTTGCTAAGAAACACATCCAATAGCCAGGGAGCAGGGCAAGAGGTCTCCCTGGGTCATCAAGAGGTCTCCCTGGGTAGTAGACAGAGGACAAAGGAGGACGTGATTGAGAAAAGAAAGGAGAGAAAAGTGTCTCTGGGTCCAAGTCCAAGGGAAGTTGGGACAAGGAGTCAGGGTCAGAAAGAGATATAAATGTGCAGGAAGCTAGAGAGGAAGGGTATATACAGTGGTTTTGAGCGATTACAGAGAAATGATAAGGAGAGTGATAAAGGATAGCAGATGATGATCTGAGATGTGAATTGGTGTAGTAGTCTTGTCTGTAGCTGGAGGACAAGTAAATACCTATATTTACAGCATTTAGCAGACACACTTATGCAGTGTGACTTACATTTTTATTTCAATTTATACAACTGAGCAATTGAGGGTTAAGGGCCATGCTCAGGGGCCCATCAATGACAACTTGGTGGACCTGGGATTTGAACTCACGACCTTCCGATCAGCAGTTCAATGCCTTAACTACTAGGCTACCCGTCCCTGACCAAGACCTGATTTCCTCAGTGTGGGAGGGCTTTTTGTGGCTAAGAGAAAACAATTCAGAATAGTCAGAAGGCAAGCGGACTAAAGCTTGTCGGACGGAAGGTTGAAATTTTGTGTGTCAGTTTCTTACAGAATGTCTTCAGGACCAGGGGTGGATAAATGATTATAAGCCATGATCCTGCATGGAATTTAAAAGAAAAGATGGTTAGATTCCTCAGCACCTGATTGGGAAGCTGAGCGTTCTGGGACTAAACACCTCCCTTTTCAACTGGATCCTGGACCTCCTGACTGTGAGACCTCAGTCAGTCCGGATCGGGAACATCATCTCCAGCACCACCCTCAGGGCTGCGTGCTCAGTCCACTGCTGTTCACTCTGCTGACTCACGACTGTGCAGCAATGCACAGATCAAACCATATTATCAAGTTCGCCGATGACACAACCGTGGTGGGTCTCATCAGCAAGAACGACAAGTAATTACAGAGAGGAAGTGCAACAACAAGTGCACTGCCTGGTGTAGAGCCAACAACCTGTCTCTGATTGTTGATAAAACCAAAGAGATGGTTGACTTCCGGAGAGTACAGAGTGACCACTCTCTGCTGAACATTGACAGATCATCTGTAGAGATCATCAAGAGCGCGAAATGTCTTGGTGTTCATCTAACGGAAAACTTCACCTGGTCACTCAACACCAGCTCCATCACCAAGAAAGCCCAGCAGCGTCTCTACTTCTTACGACGGCTGAGAAAGGTACATCTCCCTCCCCCATCCTGACTACTTTTTACAGAGGGACCATTGAGAGCATTCTGAGCAGCTGCATCACTATCCGGTTTGGGAACTGCACCATCTCGGATCTCAAGTCCCTGCAGCGGATAGTGAGGACAGCTGAGAAGATCATTGGAGTCTCTCTCTTCTCTATCATGGACACGCTATCATGGACACCACACGCTGCATCCGCAAAGCCAACAGCATTGTGTATGACCCCACACACCCCTCACACACACTCTTCACCCTCCTGCCATCTGGAAAAAGGTACCGAAGCATTCGGGCTTTCACGACCAGACTGTGTAACTTCTTTCTACAAGCCATCAGACTTCTTAATAACATAACTGAACTGTACTGAGCACAACACGCACATGCGCATTAGCTGTACAGCCTGCACAGACCTACACTAAATACACACACTTCCAATATATATCTGTTTACATGCTGTTTTTGCACACTTTTTTTGCTCTTTGCACATGCTGTCTCACATTTTAGCTGTTTCTTTTTATTGTCTTTTGTGTATTGTCTTTTAAATTTGTGTATTGTCTTGTCCTGCACTGTCTTGTTTGTCTTGTCTTGCACTGTTTGCACCAGGTTGCACAGATGCACTTTTGTGGCTAGGACTAACTTACTAAGTCCTTAGCTCTGTCTGATTTATGTAGCACCATGATCCTGGAGAAACGTTGTCGCATTTCACTGTGTACTGCAACAGCTATATATGGTTGAAATGACTTGAAAAGCTTCTTGACTTGACTTTACTTGACTAGATGAAACATAGGGAGAAGTGTGAAACACCATGTCTTTGACAACAGTAGATCTGTAACCACCATCCTGAAATAAAGCTGAAATAAAATAGCTTTCCTTATAGCAGACTGGCGATTCCAGAGCCCACCCACCACCAGTATTTGAGACCGAGAGAACAGATGAGGGTAGATGAGCTTACTTGAAATGTGCTCTGTGGATGACAGTGCCTATGTCTGGGAAATGAAATTGTGTTGAAAAAGGCATTTGCTGCAGGGCTATGCAAATTAAATGTGATTTGTTTTTTAGTTGTATTCAAAAATAGGTAAACATACACAAATCTGGCATGGTGTGTGTTTAAGGCCGTCATGGGTGCCATATTTTATTTGTAACCTTTTAAAGAGGTGTTTATGATTGTGGTGAGCATTTAGTTTCCCCATTATTAATAGGTACTACATAAGATAAGAGCATCATATAAAAATAATATGTACAGTATAGTGGTACTTTTCCCACCCAAAACTATTTTCTTTTTCCCCCATCTCAGGTGCAGGCAACCCAAAGTGCAAGATTGCCATAGTGATGTGCAAGAGCAAGGCATCTGACAGTATAAGAAGGTACAAACTATGTTAGAATTAATAGATATACAGGGTAGATGAACAAGTGGAGGGGTGGGAGGGCATTGTACTTGGATCTGTACAGTTGAACAATGCATATAAGCAGGAGTTTGATATTTGTCTGTGCACACCTATTTCTAGCTATGTCTGCTCTTGTATTAAGAAAATTTTAAACCCAGAAAGACAAATTAACAAGTTATATTGGCTTTGAAAGAAGCTGTCAGGTTGATCTTAGTTTCTAGGATAAGCAAATTATATGTTTGATATACAGTATCTTACAGAAGTGTTACACCCCTCACTTTTTTGTAAATATGTTATTATATCTTTTCATGTGACACACTGAAGAAATGACACTTTGCTCCAATGTAAAGTAGTGAGTGTACAGCCTGTATAACAGTGTAAATTTGCTGTCCCCTCAAAATATCTCAACACACAGCCATTGATGTCTAAAACGCTGGCCACAAAAGTGAGTATACTCCTAAGTGCAAATATCCAAATTGGGCCCAATTAGCCATTTTCTCTCCCCGGTGTCATGTGACTAGTCAGTGTTACAAGGTCCCAGGTGTGAACTGGGAGCAGTTAAATTTGGTTTTATCTGTATTTTGTTTTTTTAAAAAATTTGAGGGGTGTACTCACTTCTGTGAGATACTGTATATGTATGATTTAAAATTATTCTAAATATTTAAATAGAAATCATTTCTAAATTCAGACATGTCTCTGCAAAGTGTTTTTTAAACTTGAACTACTTCTATGACCGGCATCTGTCATTGTAGTGCCTTCCAAATTGAATATTGAAGTTGTTTAAAATTATCTATTTTTTCTATACTGGAAAATATAAACCATATGATTTATCATTACATGTATATCATTTGTCAACATCATTTGATGAGTATTAATAATCATGGAGCTTGCAAAACCCACTGAAATGAACTGGAATTTTTCAGTTTTTGGACATCTGCCTTTACATGCACATGAACTTTAATGACATCTCATTCGAAATCTGTAGGGATTAATATGGAGTTGGCCCACCTTTTGCAGCTACAACAGCTTCAACTCTTCTAGGAAGGCTTTGCACAAGGTTTAGGAGTGTGTTTTTGTAGGAATTTTTGACTATTCCTCTAAAAGTGCATTTGTGAGGTCAGGCACTTTTGGACGAGAAGGCCTGGCTCACAGGCACAATCTACTTTAACCCAAAGGGTTCTATTGGGTTGGGGTCAGGGCTCTGTGCAGGCCAGTCTAGTTCCTCCACACCAAACTCACTCATCCATGTCTTTATGGACCTTGTTTGTGCACTGGTGCACAGTCATGTTGGCCATCCCCAAACTGTTCCCACAAAGTTGGAAGCATGAAAGTGTCCAAAATGTCTAGGCATAACTGCATTCGACGCTTTGCATTGCACTTGGTGTTGTAAAGCTTGGATGCAGCTGTTTGTCCATGGAAATCCATTCCATGGAGCTCTCTACACACTGTTCTTGAGCCAATCTGAAAGCTTGGAGGTATGTAGCTACTGACTCTGCAGAAAGTTGGTGACTTCTGTGCACTGTGTACCTCAGCAGTTGTTCGTGTAATCACTTTGTTAAAATACCAGAGTTGACTGTGGGATATTTAGTAGTTAAGAAATTTCACAAATGGACTTATTGCACAGGTGGCAATTTGTATTCAACCAGGCTTGAATTCACCGAGCTCCTGAGAGCTACCTATTCTTTCACAAATGTTTGTAGAAGCAGTCTGCTTGCCTAGGTGCTTGATTTCATACACCTGTGTACATGGAAGTGATTGGAACACATGAATTTGATGGTTTTGAGGGGTGTCCCAAAACCTTTGGCAATATACAGTGCTGTGTAAAAGTGTTTATAATTAAGGGGAAAAAAATCAAAACCCACATGGCCCTGTTTGAAAAAGTGTTGTGATTAAATGGAAGCATGAATTCTGCTGTCTATCAAAAAATCCTGAAGGACAATGTGCGGCCATCTGTTCATGACCTCAAGCTGAAGCAAACTTGGGTTCTGCAGCAGGACAATGATCCAAAAGACACCAGCAAGTCTACCTCTGAATGGCTGAAGAAAAACAAAATGAAGACTTTGAAGTGGCCTAGTCAAAGTCCTGACCTGAATCCTATTGAGATGCATTGGCATGGCCTTAAAAAGGTGATTCATTCTTGAAAACCCTCCAATGTGGCTGAACTACAACAATTCTGCAAAGATGAAAAAAGGTGCAAAAAATTCCTCCACAGTGCTATAACAGACTCCTTGCAAGTTATCACAAATGCTTGATTGCAGTTCTTGCTGCTAAGGGTGTTTTGATGAATACTTTTTCACACCACTGTGTGTTTTTAGTAATTTGATTAAATAGTTTAACCAGCCCATCAGTGGTGGCCATGCATGAAAATGATTTCATGCTGTCTGAACCATTGTTTCAGAATTTGAGCCTGGTGATGCCTGGCATTGTCATTTTGAAATATGTTTTTTCCTTCAGGAAAGAAAAAACTCTCCAACTGAAGCAGCCTTCTTTTTTATTAACTTTGTTGTGCTGAAGTCCTCAATCTTCCTATCAAATTTAAGCCTTTTTTTTGATAAGCATCACTAATAAGTGGTTTTCTTAAGGCTACACAGCTGTTTATCCATTCCCTTGACTTATCTTCTCATTGTGTGAAAATGCTTTTACTTTCACTATTAAACATAGCTGAGTTATACTTTTATTTTTTACAATTTGATTTTATCAAGAAGATGGTCCACCACTATATCGTGTGCACAATTATTACGTTGTATTTTTGAGAATTGATTTTATTATTGAACAACCACAGTTGTCTGTCAATTCAAAATTGCAATAAACCTCAAACCTGAATATTTAAGGAAGTAACTAGGTCTTGATTTTTTTAAGAGAATATCTGTGTGCAAAATTATTGGGCATCTGTTAGTTTGCAGAATTATTATTCAACTAAATGAAAAACAAAAATTTCCCCATCTAACTAGTTTATTTTCATCTGTTAAAGTTCAAATAAACATTTCTGACATTTCAAAATAAAATTTTAGTGACCAATATAGCCACTCTTCTTTTCAATGACAGTCCATTTAGGAAGTCAGTTTTTTGATCCGTTAACTTTTTGTGCAACAGCAACCACGCCCTCCCAGACACTATTCAGAAAGCTGCACTGTTTTCATTCACCATAATTCTCCCGTTTAAGAAAAAGCCACAAGTTTCAGTAGGGTTTAGGTCAGGAGAGGAAGGGGGCCATGACATTATTTTTTACCTTTAAGGCCTTTACTGGCTAGCCAGGTAGTGGTGTACTTTGATGCATGTGATGGTCATTTGTCCTTCATAAAAGACTTGATCTTCTATAAAGATGCAGAATTTTTCCTGTACAACTGCTTCAAGAAATTTTCTTCCAAAATTTGGCAGTAGGTTTGGTGCTTAAGTTTGAGTCCATATTCATCATGAAAAGGTCCAACTAGAACATCTTTAATAATACCAGCCCAAACCAGTACCCCACGTCCGCTTTGCTGGCATCTGTGTGGAGTGGAGCTCTATGCCTGTTACTGATTGATCCACGGGCCCATCCATCTGGAGTCACTCTCATCTCATCAGTCCATAAATCCATTGAATAATCTGTCTTCAGATATTTCTTGGCCCAGTCTTTTGTTTGTACTTGTGTATTCTTCAGTGTTGGTCGGGTTTCAGCCTTCCTTACCTTGGCCATGTCATTGATCTCTAAAACCCTTGTACTGCTGCACGTACCTTGTGCACTCCACATAGGTTGCAGTTCTGGATTATTAAAGCACTAGAGGATATTGGTTTCTTGGTAGCTTCTTGTTTAATTCTTCCCAAATATTTGTCATAATTTGTGTCTTTTTTTTTTCTCAGCACCTTTGTTGTGACCTTTTAACTATTTGCAGCAAAATGCTTGATGGTTCTGTGATCATGCCCCAATATCTTAGCAATTTTAAAACTATTTTTGACTTTTCAGAGTCAGTTAAATTTTGTTAGTAGCCCACCTGAGGAAAAGAAGCTGCCTAATAATTATGCATACCTTGATATAGGGTGATCTCGTTAGGCCACAGCCTCCTTCATTAAACAAATACACATCACCTGATAAGCTTAAAGCTAATAAGCATTCACGTTTACACAAGTTGGAAAATATGTATATAAATAATTATATGGTCAAAATACTCACTTACCTAAAAATTGGGCACACAGTGTTTCATTTCAGGTTTTAATAATTGTACAATTGTACTGATTATTTTTGCTATATAAGTTTTGTTTTTTCTCCTTAGTTGCTTGGAATTTGTTTTTGTTTTCCATTAAGAAATTTGTATCCTTGTTCTGTTTTACCGTCATAGTCTTGTCTTGTTTTTATCTTGCTTTGGTAGTTATTGTTTCTTTTCCAGCTTTTTGGTTGTTTGTAACTTTATTTAATAACTCTTATCTGCGCTTATTCTACTTTCCTGGGTTTGTTACTCTGTGTGGATCCAAGATTCTTATATTTGTCCTAGAATGCAGCAAATCTTTAGGGGTTAAGTATGTGAATGTGCCAATGCATAATTCCCAAAGATGAATGACATCTTTTTTCTGGTACATGGATGTGAATCATGTTTTCAGTTTCACCTGCTGTCTTTCCTTGGACGTAAATCTTAGACATGGGAGCATGTAGAAAAGGTGTGCACTGTGATTTGTTTGTGTGTGACTATATATGGGTGTAAAAAACATTTTGACAACACACTCCCATTTTCATAATTAGGAACAGTAACATCTCCATCCACATCCCTCACATGGCATGTGCCTAATGCCTTGCAGAATTATATACAGAACTATACCAGCTGCACTTACAGCGCCAATGTGATTTCACAATTAATTTGCCAGAACAAATAGAAATTGGACTTCTACTTTAGATTAGAACTACTATAAAGGAAATAGTGATGTGGCAATGTGGAATTTTCATATAATAGTTGTGATAAATATATTTAATAATAATAGATTATCGGTTGTGTGCACACATGCTTACATTTTCTATCTTCTTTTGAACCAAATGTCCACACAAGAATAAATATATTTGAGATAGAATGGCAGTAATTGGGTTTTCTCTCTCTCTCTCTCTCTCTCTCTCTCTCTCTCTCTCTCTCTCTCTCTCTCTCTCTCTCTCTCTCTCTCCCTCTCTCCCTCCCCCTCCCCCTCCCCCTCTATCTCTGGTGTGTGTATGTGTGTATGTTTGTGTGTATGTGTATAAGACATGGTCAGCACAGTATGATTTTGGTTCCTATGGACACACCTGGTGTGAGGAAGATCCGACCTCTTACTGTGTTTGGGCAAGATGGTAAGTGCCAGTGTTTGTCCAGTGTAAAGTTGTAATATATATATTTATATATATTTATAGTGCCCCATAGTTGCTATACCAATCAGTTTACAATTAACTTTATATAATATACCATTTCCGTAGGATTAAAAGTATTAACTCATGTTAAATCACTGATTTTATTTGTCATGTCTTATCCATGGATTTCGTTGCTGTGTACTTGTGGATAGATAAAAAGTAGTGTTTACATGCATTGGTGTTTCAGTATTTGTGATGTTTATCTTCCTCCTCTTTTATCTCTACAGATGCGTGGCATGGTGGCCATTTTGAGTTAAACTTTGACAATGTTCATGTTCCTGCAACCAACGTTCTTTTGGGTAAGATAAAAAATTTACACCAGGAGTCTATGAACAGTGGCTTGTAAAATTTCAACTCTTCAGATTCCAGAAACTCCTTATGAAAGATATTATAGGGTGGTATATACAAGAAACCTGATCATATTTTAATACATAAATAAATAAAAACTGAATTTGAGAAGAAACATTTTAGCCTTTTATCAGGACAGTGGCTTCAAACACAAGGCCAAAGCATTGCAGGAGTGGATATAAACAATAAATGTGAATGTAATGTAGACAAATCTGATGACATTTGAGGGGGTTGATACTTTTGCATGGCACTGTACTTTGTAAATGTGATGGCTATAATTTAAGGGCATGCATCACATAACCTTGTAATTTGGAAATTTGTTTTGGGTAGTGTTTGTAACTCTCAGCATTGCTTTTTGCAGGTGAGGGACGGGGGTTTGAGATAGCTCAAGGTCGGCTGGGCCCAGGTAGACTGCACCACTGCATGAGGGCAGTTGGACTGGCAGAGCATGCACTGGAGCTGCTTTGCCAAAGATCCAGTAGCAGAAGCACCTTTGGCAAAAGACTGTACCAACATGTATGATTTCATTTTATATTCATGCAAATTTTATATAGAAATGGAACTGCTCCTGAATTAATTCAGCTGGTCACAAACTGTTGAAAGTCTAAATTCTTTCATATGACTTTTGGAGTATTGTTTGCTTTTTACTTAGGAAACTGGTGCACCCCAGTAAAACCCAAGAATACACAGGGAGAACATGCACTGAGAGAAACCCAATCTTAGAATTGGATTTGCTACATTATATTACATGGCACCCAAAAAAAGATGAAAACAATGACAGTTTTCAGACCTTTTGATTTACTACTCATTTTCATTGTTCTAACTTACTCTAAATTCTCAGTGTTTGAGGTCCTTATTTTACCTTATGTCAATAAAATAACTACAAAATAATAATTTTCTACTTCCTCTAGACTGTATGTAAATGCTTGCCTGTGCTTTTACATAATGGTTACAGATTTAACAAGTTCTTAGGACTCCGGTCTTGTTAAAAAAATTAATCATCGGAATTGCCTCTGTCTAGTAGGTGTTTGCTGACCCCTAGAGTTAAGTGTAAAAAATTTTTTCATTTGAACTTTGTATTGCTGCTGCCTCATGTGTAAATATATTTTTTATATGGAACTGTAGGAGGTGGTGGCTCATTGGATAGCAGAGTGTCGCATTGCTATTGAGCAGGTGCGGCTAATGGCTCTCCATGCAGCTTATATACTCGACACAAAGGGGAACAAGGCTGCGAGGAAACGGGTAATTATTTTAAATTCAAATCGTTTTATTGTATAGCTCAATTGTGTGACCAGGAAATTAAATCTAGTTACAAAAGTAAGTCTAGAAACTTTCACTGACTCTAGCAAGTCACTAGTACATGCTAGTAATTAGAACTCTAATAAGTATGGCATCAGGATGGATCAGGCAGGTCCAGAAAGCAGAATGGGTCAGAAACAGTGTGAGAGACAGGGAGTAAGAGAGACAGTAGGCAAGAGAGAGAAGAATGGAAAAACACAGGTCATTAGGTATGTTTATTCATCTTCGACTAATTGGTAGTCTGCTCTATAACTGTGGGGATTTTTCAGTGAAAGGTCTGTCACATTCCTAAACTGAATTAATCTGATGTCTCTCATATGCCATTGCTGAATCATTGTGGAAAAGTTCTTCATTTAAATTATGGTGAATGATGACATGATGGTAAAAATAAAATGTCAAAATGTCAAAAAAGGCCAACACCAAAATTACATATGCAATGTATACAGAAAAAGACTAGTAACCAAGGAAAAATGTATAACTTCAAACAAACACAAATACTTAATAATTTAATTGTTGTTTTAAGGGAAGGAGGAATGTATCTTAAGTGTAGGGAAAATGGAATCTGAAACGACTGAGTAATTTTACCCAGATGTAAAACAGCGTAAAACAGAATGTCGTAGGGCACCAAGCTATACTTTGCTAGAGAAGTCACCATTTACATTGTCTCCTGTAGATTGCAATGATAAAGGTAGCAGCTGGCAGGATGGCTTGTAAGGTTGTGGACTGTGCTATCCAGGTGCACGGAGGTGCAGGAGTGTCTGATGACTTCCCCCTTGCACAAATGTGAGTAAAAATGTCTATATATCTCTAAGGTGTTATTAGTGTTATTAAGGTTTCACAAATACTGTAACATGACACTTGGCATAACAACATGACCACTGACAGGTGAAATGAATAACACTGATTATCTGTTTATCATGGCACCTGTTAATGGGTGGGATATATTGGCAGCAATTGAACATTTTGTTCTCAAAGTCGATGTTTTATAAACATTAAAAATGTGTAAGGATTTGAATGACTTTTACAAGGGCCAAATTGTGAAATCTCATGTGAGGTGTTCCCTGTCTGCAGTGGTCAATATTTATCAAAAGTGGTCCAAGGAAGGAACAGTAGTAAACCGGTGACAGGGTTAAGGGTTTCCAAGACACATTGATGCACATGGGGCGTGAAGGCTGGCCTGTGTGGTCCAATCCAAAAGATGAGGTACTCTAGCTCACGTTGCTGAACAAGTTAATGTTGGTTCTGATGTAAACAATAAACAGTGCATTTGTAGTTTGTTGCATATGGAGCTACATAGCCGCAGGCCAGACAGGGTGCCCAGGCTGACCCCTGTTCACCACCGAATGTGCCAACAATGGGCATGTGAGCATCAGATCTATACCACAGAGCAATGGAAGAGGGTGGCCTGGTCTGATGAATCATGTTTTCTTTTACATCATGTGGATGGCCAGGTGCGTATGCATTGCTCACCTGGGTGGAACGCATGGCACGAGGATGCAGTATCGGAAGAAGGCTCAAAATTGGATTAGGTACAGTGAGGAAAATAAGTATTTGAACACCCTGCTATTTTGCAAGTTCTCCCACTTGGAAATCATGGAGGGGTCTGAAATTGTCATCGTAGGTGCATGTCCACTGTGAGAGACATAATCTAAAAAAAAAAAAAATCCAGAAATCACAATATATGATTTTTTTTTTAACTATTTATTTGAATGATACAGCTGCAAATAAGTATTTGAACACCTGAGAAAATCAATGTTAATATTTGGTACAGTAGCCTTTGTTTGCAATTACAGAGGTCAAACGTTTCCTGTAGTTTTTCAACAGGTTTGCACACACTGCAGGAGGGATTTTGGCCCACTCCTCCACACAGATCTTCTCTAGATCAGTCAGATTTCAGAATTTTAATGCCTGATTGAATCAAGCACTGAAACAAAGGAGACGACCTCAGTTCGTCGAACTTTGAACAACAGTTGAATGGCCAGTGCAAACAGCAAAGGTGAAAGTGGGCACTCCTGCTGTGTTCGCATTCCCAAACTAAAATAGCTGAATCTTACATCATTGGTGTGTACGCTTGCCTGGGGTGAAACATATAAATGACGTATCCAGGAGACAAAATTATTCCCAAACCTAAATTTTTGAAGCACTGTGAAAAGATATTCCCACTCCACTCGGTCAAATGCCTTTTCAGCATCAAATGTGAACACAACTTCAGTTGTTACAGCAGAGTGTTTGGAATTAATTACATTTAGAAGCGTGCGAACATTTAAAAAATAGCTGTCTCCCCTGTTCGGTCTTCATATATGATCATTGGAGGTATGTTTTCTAGGCGAAGAGCCAACACTTGCTAAAATCCTCCATCTACAGTATGTAAAGACTGAGGTCTATAGGAGCTACAAGATTTGTGATCCTTATTATTTTTTAAAAGCAAAATTATGGATGCTTGTGTGAGTGTCTCTGGTAGGATGCCCTTCTCTAGGGATTCCAAATATATAGCCTAAAGTAATGGAGACAATTTACTTTGAAATTTCTTTAAAAAGCTCTTCTGGAAAGCCATCAGGCCCGGCTACTGCATCATTTTAATTGCTTGTGTAATTTCTTTTATATCCAAAGGGGCTTCAAGATCTTCAACAGCAACTGTATCAATTACGGTGACATTCAAATCCTCTAAGAACCGAGTTTTGTCATGGGAGTCCAATGGAGATTCAGACGAATATAAAGTTGAAATAAAAGATTAAAAGACCGCATTAATACCCTCAGTGTCAGATATCAAATTACCTAATGAATCTTGAATCTGTGGAATCATTCAACTACCTGCTGCGCATGTTGCAAAATCGCAGTACAGTCTGAATGATAATGCAATCTTGCTACAACCGCTCATGGACGCTCCTCCGTTTTGGGCTTTGGCTTTTTTTACATTTCAATTCCAGTATTTCTGCACATGCAATATAGAACATATAGCATTTACACTGGTCGGCGCTGCTTTTGTGTATTGTCATGTATTTTTGTCCTGCACTTTTTTTTTGTCTTTTGTCTTGCACTGTTTGCACTGGAGAAACATTGTCTTACTTCACTGTGTGCTGCAAAAGCGATACATGGTTGAAATGACAATAAAAGCTTCTTGACTTGACTTGACTTGGCTGCAGCGTGCGATCTGATCTGTCAACTATAATAACTTTCTCACTATTAAGTGCTTTCTCGAGTAATTCAGAGACAGTCAAAGTAGTACAGCTATTCCTTTAATTTTAGTGTTTTAAGATTTGGCTTCCAGGTCTTCGCACTTATCTTCCAGGTTTGCCACAGTGGCCAAGAGGGAATCCACCTTGTCCTGCAGCACGGTGATATCAGAGCAGGTAGAAAGTGACTGTTCCATATCCTTCACCATAGTTTTCAGTGACTGCGTGTACGTTTGGATTAAAACAATACTGTTAGAAAACTCCGCTTTCAAGGACTGAAGTTAATGGTTGATAAGTCGTCACCCAGCATAGACTGTAGCTCTGAGCAAAATATTTCTGCCACTTCTTTACATAACAATGACAGTACTTTGGCTTTAATATGCTGAGTATCATCGGAAAGTCACCGCGAGTGCAATCTTCTCCTTAGGGCTAGCTGAATCACTCTCTGCCAAGGATGAGCTAACGGTAGTTGCATTGTCTGCTCGTTACCAACTTTATTAGCTCTAGTTTTCATTTCACAGACAAAGGACAAATCGACCTCATCAAACAAGCTTTAAGGTTGACACTAGGTAATAGACAATAATGTGCATAAATATCGAAAAATGGTGGAATTCTGCAAGACCCCACTTAAACACGTTACTCCATAACTTGCCTAACCGGAAGTCAGCTACATGATGTTTGAGGGGTTTCTTGCATGCACAGTCTGTTTCAAATTGACCCTACAGGATTTCAATAGGATTTAGATCTGGGCTTTGACTTGGCCATTTCAGGACTCTCCATTATTTCATTTTCAGCCAGTCCTCGGTGGATTTACTAGTATGTTCATGTTGCAAGGTCCAGTTCCATTCAGCTTTAGTTTTTGAAAGATGGTCTCACGTCAAGCACCTTCTGATACAATGTTGAATTCATAGTGGATTCTATGATGGTGAGCTGGCCATGTGCTGCTGTAGCAGAGCATCCCCATACCATAACACTTCCACCTCCATGTTTCACAGTTTCTTTTGCTGAAATGCTGTATTTGGTTTATGCCAAACATGCCGTCTATTATGGTTTACACATAATTCAATTTTAGACTCATCTGTCCAAAGAACATTATTCCAGAAGTCTTGGCTTTTGTCTGTGTTTTTATGCAAACTTAAACAGCAAAGGTTTCTCTTTGCACAACTCCAATGATAATTAAAGTTGTGTAGTGTCTTTCTTATTGTAGATTCATGAACTTTGACATTAACTAAAGCCAGAGATTGCTGTATGTCCCGTTATGATATTTTGGGGTTTTTCTGAGACCTCTTTGAGCATCTTGCAATCTTTGGGTGAATTTGATTGGATGGCGTGATCTGGTCATGCTGCCAGTTGTTTTTAATGTTCTCCAATTTTAAATGATTATTGTACAGTGGAATGGCTGATTACAAATTCTGTTGAGATCTTTTTATATCTCTTACCACACTCATAAGCATAAACATTTTTCTTTTAGAAGGTCTCAAAGAGCTCTTTATATCTCACCATGGTCATATCTTTCACTTCATCAATTAAGAGCAAACCAAACTAAATGTCTGAGGTTTAAATAAGGCAAGCCTCTTCAGAGTGTTCTAATAATTTGCACCTGATGTGATACACCTGTAGGTAATTCTATCCAATTTAAATACAATATATATATGGGGTGTCTTTACTTACTCCTCATAAGAAATTATATATATATATATATATATATATATATATATATATTATTATTATTTTTTAATTACATGTTCCAGATCATTTTTTGGTGTTATTTGTTTAGTTAGATTACTTGAATTTTCCAATATTGTGAAAATAAAGATCAAAAGCCCATATCTTTATCTATTAAAAAAAAAACACAGGCTTCCATTGGGTGTTTTAATTTTTCCACATGACTATGTTAATACGGTGGCATGTACGGTGAAAGTTTGGGCACCCCTGGTCAAAATTTCTGTGAACGAGCAAGTGGAAGATAAAATGATGTCCAAAAGGTATAAAGTTACAGATGACATATTCCCTTTGGTTGTCCAAATGGTTAGTACCCAGTAGCACCCCTTTGGCAAGTATCACAGCTTGTAAACACTTTTTGTAGCCAGCCAAGAGTCTTTCAGTTCTTGTTTGAGGGATTTTCCCCCATTCTATCTTACAAACATATTCTAGTTCTGTGAGATTCCTAGGCCATCTTGCATGCACTGCTCTTTTGAGGTCTATTCACAGATTTTCAATGATGATGAGGAGGAGGGTCAGGAGACTGTGAGGGCCATGGCAAAAACTTTAGCTTGTGCCTCTTGAGGTAGTCCATCGTGGATTTTTAGGTGTGTTTAGGATCATTATTCCTTTGTAGAAGCCATCCTCTTTTCAACTTCAGCTTTTTTACAAATGGTGTTATGTTTGCTACCAGAATTTGGAATTTAATTGAATTCTTCCCTCTACCTGTGAAATGTTCCATGCCATTGGCTGCAATACAACCCCAAAGCATGATCGATCCACCCCATGCTTAACAGTTGGACTGATGGTCTTTTTATGAAATTTTGAGCCCTTTGTTCTACAAACATACATTTTGGTTATTTTGGCCAAAGAGTACAATTTTAGCGTTACTATTTTTACAAAATTCATCTGGCTCGTGAAAATGTACTTTTGTGGTGAGGATGCAGGAGAGGTTTTCTTCTGAAGACCATATTTGTTTTCCATGAAGGCCATATTTGTGCAGGTGTTGCTGAACAGTTATATAGTGTACCACAACCCCAGAGTCGGCCAAATCTTCCTGGAGGACTGTTACAGTCAAACGGGCTCTGAGTTTCTTTTCTAACAATCTTATTATCAATCTCTTATATTTTTTATAAAGCTTTGAAATTTGCATCACCTGGCCTTTCCTAATGATGATTGCAAGCTATGACCCTAACAGGCTAATTAAGGTCTCATACTTTAGTCAAAGTTATCTGAGATCTTATGTTTCCTTGGGTTCCCTTTTTCACTGTAAAATTGTAGAAAATAAAACCAATATTGATAACCACTGATATTGCCTAAAATATTGCAAAATAGTGTTTCAGGTTTAAATGTATGCCTTTTGGAGATCATTTCATCCTTCACATGCTTAACTGTTCACATAAACAGAAATTCTGATGCCAAAACCTTTGCATGCCACTGTATATATGCATATAAGCATATTATATGTTATGATATGATATCAAGGTTTAAATTAGTTAATTTTCTTGTATGTAAATTTGCACACCATGAATAGAACACTAAGGTTTTTATAAAATGATGAGCTACCTTTTTTTTTTTTTTTTTTCTGCAAACAATCCTGGATCAGTTCCTATCCAGTTTAATTAGTAAGGCCCAGTGTGTGTTTATCTTTGTAAATTTTCTGGAACAAATATATAAATTATACACTGTGGATATGTGTTTCTGTATAGGTATGCATATGCACGAACTCTTCGTCTAGCTGATGGCCCTGATGAGGTTCATCTGTCCTCCATCGCCCTAATGGAGCTCCGGGATCAGCTCGGACAGACAGCTGCTAAACTCTAAATTAACCACTACATAAAACTTGATTAAATCACACCTTAATTCACTTTAATCAAATTATATTAATCGTCATAAAACAATAACAACTTAAACTCATTAAATGTATGATATAATGAGAAGATTGATAAAGTGGGGTCAAATAGTTTGAAAGCACTATTTTTTTTATTAATTCAACAATTTTAAGTATACTGATGGCAACATGAGTGGGGAAAAAATTAGAAATAGTGATCATTGAAATATGTATTTCATAGTTTGTTTGTTTTTTATAGAATTTCTTGCTTAAAAAAATAAAAATAAATAAAATAAATCCTGTATGTGTGTGCACTATCCAGTTTTTTTTTTTTTTTACAAACAATTGTACACCTGCACATTTTATGCATTATCTTTGATTAACAGTGATCTTTGTTGGTTGACCACATCTGACAAGCAATGTTCTGTTACAGAATCTGTCTAAAGAGTTTGATGTGTCATGCACATCAGACCTTAATACATCTCTGTTGTTTAAATAAAACAGGGCACTCACAGACACCTGATTGTCATCCCATTGATTGAAAACAGATGGACTCTAATTTGACCTTGCATTTAAATACTAATCCAAGATCTTCACATACGTTTGCTGCTCAGATATCTAATACTGGGACATTTTCTTGAATAAAAAATTACCAAGTATGATTTATTTGTCTGATTTGTTTTATTGGGTTCACTTTATCTGCTTTTAGGACTTCTAGAACATCTAGGTTAACTGAATGAGTATATTGTGAATTATTCTCAGTGTTTTGTGGATGTTTGCACAGAGTAAAAATTCATGTGAATTTCAGCGAGTAATACACATCACTGAAAACACTCCCCCAAACAGGTTGAGAGAGAGAGAGAGAGAGAGAGAGAGAGAGAGAGAATCCGTGGACATTGGTACAGTTACATTTTATTCACACACACTCAGATTAATGATGTTGCCATGTGTAGATGTCTAACCATTTTAAGTCTGTGTAGTACATTCCTTTTTTAATATGTCTGATTTGGCATTCATTTCTCTAAATATTTTTCTCTAGTTAATTAGTTAACGAACAACTAATGCATGTCAATTTTAATACAGCTCTAAATCTCTCACTGTCTGAAGTTTGATATAATAAATGATTAAATGATTTCAGCAATAACAATAATCAGTAACTGTCAACTGATCTAAAAATATATTTGAAAAGTACTCTTTATATACCAGCTTTAATTTAGTATATTAGAAAAAAAGATCTTTTAGTAAGATTTTTTATAATATTTAATTTTTAAAAAAAAAGCACTTTCAGTTAAATATACATGTTTTAAGCTGGGTATTTGATTGCTGCAGACTGATTTTCAGGTCTGAGTAACACTTATACTGATTGATAAATATAAAAAATCTCCCTGAAAGTACTTGACCTCTTCCAGTGTCCTATACTGTAAATGCTGAGCTTTTCTCTTTGTTAATGTATGTTCTTGTATTTTACCATTATTATTTTCCAAACAATATAGACAATAATACCTTAAGTTTTACAGGTAAGATTACAGTTAAGTTGTCTAACCTTGGAATTGTTCACATAACAATTTGACAAGAAGAAAAATAAAAATTTTGCCTACAATTAACCTACTAAAAGTTATATTAGGGACTGTGATAGGAGTGCCTGGGATGATAAGGAAAAACTGACATTTACTTCATATTACAATAATATGAAGGTTAATCTCCACTATTTTTCATTACATTGAAGCATAAGAAACCTTCAATAAGCATGTTACATGACAGTAAATAAGTGAAGACTCCAATAAACTAAATGTACATGAACTTAAAATATACATCGCTCTATTTGCCTTTGGATTGTTTTGGACTTTTTCCCCTACAAACATTCCGTCCCGTGACTCTTGTGTTCTTCCTGGTCACTCTTCTCCATGGCACCTGCTTCACTGTTTGAAATAAGAATATTCTGGTTCAGTTCCATAGTTATTTCTGTTTCTACATTTTTACTGTGTACATGTAAATGTATGTGTTAAATGTTAAAACAAACTTATTTCTCTCATTTATGTTTATGTTTAAAGGTTATATAAATGGTTATATAAATGGTATATATGGACTTCTGTTATTGGACTTCTGTGCTAGTCATAGTTTGTCCATAACGAACACCATGTTCAAGCATAAGGGTGTCCATCAGTACACATGGCATCAGGACACCCTAGGTCGGAAGTCGATGATCGACTTTGTGGTTGTTTCATCTGACCTCCGGCCGTATGTCTTGGACACTCGGGTAAAGAGAGGGGCGGAGCTGTCAACTGATCACCACCTGGTGGTGAGTTGGATCCGATGGCCGGGGAGGAAGTTGGACAGACTTGGCAGACCCAAACGTACTGTGAGGGTCCGCTGGGAACGTTTGGCAGAGTCTCCGGTCAGAGAGATCTTCAACTCCCACCTCCGGCAGAGCTTCAGCCAGATCCCGAGGGGGGTTGGAGACATTGAGTCCGAGTGGACCATGTTCTCCACCTCTATGGTGAGGCCATGGAGAAGGACTATCGGTTGGCCTCAAAGAAATTCTGGCAAACCGTCCGGCGCCTCAGGAGGGGGAAGCAGTGCCCTGCTCACACTGTTTACAGTGGGAGTGGGAATCTGCTGACTTCGACTGGGGACATTCTTGGACGGTGGAAGGAGTACTTCGAGGATCTCCACAACCCCACCGACATGTCTTCCACTGAGGAAGCAGAGGCAGAGGGCTCGGTTGAGGACTCGTCGATCCCCCAAGCTGAGGTCACTGAGGTGGTTGAGAAGCTCCTCAGTGGCAAGGCACCGGGGGTGGATGAGATCCGCCCTGAGTACCTCAAGTCTCTGGATGTTGTGGGGCTGTCTTGGTTGACACGCCTCTGCAACATCGCGTGGCGGTTGGGGACAGTGCCAGTGATAAGCGGTAGAAGATGGATGGATGGATGGATGGTATATAAATCTTATGTTTTTTTATGGTTATATGTTTAACTTAGAAACATGTTCTTTTACATCACTTTTTTTCACAAGTTCATGATTGGTGTTTTAAATTCTGTGGAATATAATAGAAAGTGTTTGTGTGTGTGCTTCTACCATTCTAGACAGCATGACTGTATCAGCAGTTCGAGCATGCCTTCGAGCTCTCATTACCTGTAAAAGAAATATACCAAAATACATTTGCAAAATAATCTTTTACCTTATTGAACTGAACTAAAAGATGAAATTATGCTGAACATCCTAATTTGTTTACCATAGCAAAGACTGCTTATTTTTAGTTTCCAGAAAGACATATCTGCCACTACATACTGTATCAACTCTACAGTGATTAAAAACACATCTGAAAACACCATCCCAGCCATCAGCTAAATACTAACTTTCTGTTTCCACTTGTGACTATCTTGCACCTCATAGCATTTTCTTGTGTATCTCATATACTTCCTGTAACTGTGTGTTGGAAGTGTTTTGATGAAATATCAGTGTTTGGATTTTCTTGTTCATTTGACTAGGCACATTTGAAGAAAAACCCGGCTATCGGATACAATTAGCATTCATTTTTAGTCACAGATTTCTTGATGGGAATATGGTACCTGATTAATTAATGGTTAGGGTAAAAGTTTATAATCATAACAGGGGTCATTGCAATGGATACATACTGGCAGAGGACTCATAGGGTTGTGGCTAAGCAGCGAGTGACTGCCTACTCTTGATCTAGGAGGCAGCTGTCTCTTCTTATTGCTGTTCAGATGACGTCTTGACCTGTCCGCCTAAAACAGTACAACACAGTAAAATGAATATTCTGTTTAATTTCAAGTACACACACAAACATAAACACACACCTGAATTAGAGTGTTGGGGAAGCCCTTGGTCTTAAAGGCCCCTGGTAGGTTGGCTTGGGTACGGTGAGCTCCTCTCTCATCGTCTGTGTTTATGTACCTTGTCTGAAATAGATACAGGATACTTTAATATTTTGGTTAATTTCAGTTTTTGTTTAATGAAAACATGCAAATTATTGTACAAACTAACAAGGTTGAAACTTATCCTATGGTAACTGTACCATACTGTATACCAGTAGGTATAGCTCTATATATGCTATGTGCTTTAAAGTTAATGTGTTGAACCTATTATTATTGTTAGAAGACATTCTTTAATATTATTTAGTTAAAAAACTACTAAAAAAATACCTGAATTAAAAAGGCTGTGAAATATTGTGAAATGTAACATCAAAGGACAGATGTCTTTCTAAGTCTTTCCTCTCACACTTCCACATGCCAAATGGAAAAGTATTTTTCCTGAAATTTACACCAAACGAAAATATGCTTGTTGTTTTTATTTGTATTAGCTTGATTAAACCGATGTGAAAAAAAGATAAGCACATATACATTGTTGCTACCTCCTATACAGAAAACACTTGTGCTTAGAATAACCGAAGTCTAATAAACCTTATTTGATCAGATTAAACACTAGGAAATATTGTAATTTGGTGATTATCATGCATAACTTCATAAAATATAGCAGGCCTTCTAACAGATATTAAATATTGGATGTGACATTTACCTTTAACTTTCTGAGACTGTTCTACTCTCTTTTACTTTGCTGTTAAAAAACAGAAGTGGTGAGTGGCTCACAACATGCTGAGTGGAAACTTTAACAGACTACTGACTCATGGAAAAGCAAAGGAAAGTTGGCACTATTCTGTTCTATTCATAGATGTTTTTCCCCTCACTCCCTCACCTAGCCTGCTTGAACCTCAGATACCACAAGATTTTGAGACATAAGTGACAAACCCTAACCCTAGGTGTATCTTTTTCATCATAAGTGTGTTTAAAGTTGAAATGTTCTCCTGATACTTCAAGCTTTTTATGTTGTCCCAGTTCTGACAACAAGCTCCGCCCTGACCACTGTGACATACTTTTGCCGGAAAGAAATAGTTGTGGTCAGTTCGACTCGGTAGAATTTTATTGGTTTTCATACCAAAAAAAAATATATATAGCAATGTATTTCAAATATTTTCTATCATATGTTTAGAAACACAGAAAAATATGTTATTGTATGCTGAACTGCTTAACATGACTATTCCAAATATTATGAATGGTTCAACTGTAGGTATGTAACATTGTGAGTACAAGAGTATACCTATAATTTAATTTAGAATTACAGAAGTCTAGCAATGGACTATAGAATATAGAATGAAATAATTTTAGTAAAACTTCCTAAAAGTTCAAGTGTAGATGAGTGAAATCTCAAAATGTATAAAAAGCCCTTACCTTTTTTCTTTCAATCTGCCCACTGTCACAGTCCATGCCCCCATCTGCACAGTCTAGGGCATGCGTTAGCAGGTAGCCCTGCATGCATAATAGGAAAAAACACAATACTTTGTTCATTGTAAGAAGAGAGTGTGTTTGTGAGAAAGAATGAGTACGGAAGACTGTCAGCTTGGCAATTTTCTTCCTGCATTTTATACGCCCAGCTCTAATAGAAACCAGATGGGAGACAAGGAGGAGAGGCAAAATACATACACACAGATGTTTGCCCACGCACACACAGGATCTCAAAGACACAAATATATACTCACAAACATGTATCTGACCTCAGGTATTCCCTTACACAACATGTAACATAAAGATGTGCCCAGAATGCCATAAACACTTTTTATTTTATGATAGAAGAAAAAAGGGATTTGCTTGAGACCAAAACAGTAATTACCACTGGTATAATCTTCATGTTCTCCAAATATAATATAAAAGACTAGGCAGAAAGATTTTTAGGGGTTTGGAGACGTGTTCCTCCACAGCTGTATGATCTGGCCACATAATAGTCAGATTCCAGGCTTGTAGAGACTTTTCAGTGTTTTGAGTGAACTGTGCTATTATTTGAGGGTGTGTAGGCAGGAGAGTTCATATACAGTTACCCAGACAGATACATGGCAATGGTTCTGCCAGCTGTATAAATAATAATGAAATACACCCTTACAAAGAGGAGTCTAGGAGTAGCATGCACATTTTCTGGCACATACCATGCACTCACATATGGTGCTAAATGTACAGTATATTTTAGTCATGATGTTAGATTACAGATATAGAAGCTGCCTTCTGCATGTCAGAGGCCTCTGAGTAGTACAGTACATGCGTGTCTCACTCTCTTGTTCCCACGCTCATTTTCGGGTCAATTAGAGTTTCAAAGACCCACCGTCTCATTTTCCTCAGTCCACTCAGATTTTCCTACCCTGACTTTAGGTTCATAAAAAAAAAAAAATGTTGATTTTGGGAGACTGAACCTACAGCACAGCATTTTTTTTAATGTAAGGACTAATTTTTGATTAATAACTAAATATTGTCATTTGTTGTTGGCAGGATTGACCTGGTGGCATTACCTTATGCTGGAATGCCAATAGAACTGGAGAGTGTGACTTCACATCCTTTATGCAGGAGATGAAAAAATAGCCACCCATGCCACATATTATTTATTTAACTTGGTGTAATTGTTGCTTGTTTGGATTACTTTTTATTTGTCCTTGGCCCTGATTTTCTTTGGCCAACAACAGTGTCTCATTTAGTGTTTAAGCAAGTGTGAATTTACTTGCTTAGTGACTTTGGTTGGACCTTCAGCTGCAGGGCAGAAGCACTTTCAAAGAATACATCAATACTAGGTCACTAGAAGCAAGTAAAATACAAAGACAAAGTTTTTTTTAAGTTAGTCATCAAGTGCTAGTTTAATGATGTAGAGATGTAGGCCATTTGAAGACAGCCAAAGACTCATCTGGGAAATCTAGAGGAAATTCATTCCACCACTTAAGTGCCAGAACAGAGAATGTTAATGTATACCTTTCTTGTACAGTGGGAGATGGCAGGACCAGTCAAGCAGTGAGATGCACTGGGAGCATGGTGCAGAGTTGGTGTGTTAAGTCTGTGATGCATGCAAATTAATTTATTTATTGTCACCGTACATTTCTGTATGTACAATAATTGTTTGCCTTAAAAACTTCAAAGAAAACACATAAAACTGCAGTTACTGCTCTAGCTCAATAATTCCAGCTGAATTATTATTTTTAGCTTGCAAATGTTTGGGTTAAATATAAACCTTCACTTGTGAGTCAGTGGTAAACTAAGATTTTTCAGATTCCCCAACTGGGAAAGGTTGGGCATATATGAACTGGACACAACAGAGTCATCATTTTATCCATTCACATAAATTTTGTATATGGATTGTCATCTGGCATTTTATGTAACATTCAGTATGTTTTCTCTTCAGTATACAATGTTTAAAAGAAACATGGAGGACCTTTTATATATATAGCATTAAATGAAACTAATCCTCAGAGAAACTGGGACTGTTTATATATATACTGTTATTATACATGTGTATAATGTTATATACATCAGCCTCCTTCGCCTGGCAAAGCAAGAGGGGTTACAGTTATTTATGATGGCTAAACAGAGAGATTTATTAATAGGCATCAGGTCATCAGGTGATTGAGAGAAAAAAAACATGTTAGCCATGTTAAAGGAGAGCCTCCTGAGCTACAGAAAATCTCTTAGTGTTGCTAGAACAGAATATTAGATAATCACAGAATACCAGATCTACCAAATCCTAGATTTTTATTATATTGTGCAAAATTAACCATTAATAAGACTCTTATTTGGCCTTAGTGCAGCATTTAACACCTATTCTCTATTATTTTTTTTTTTATCACTATATATTTTTTATTGATTTCAGATTTTCAGTGGTGTGAAAAAGTGTTTGCCCCTTCCTGATTTTTTTTTTTTACAGGTTTGTCACACTTTAATGTTTCAGATCATCAAACAAATTTCAATACTAGTCAAAGATAACACAAGTAAACACAACATGCAGTTTTAAATGAAGGTTTTTATTATTAAGGGAAAACAAAATCCAAACCTGCATTGCCCTGTGTGATAAAGTGTTTGCCCCCTTGTTAGAACATAACCTAACTGTGGTTTATCACACCTGAGTTTAATTTCTCTAGCCACACCCAGGCCTGATTATTGCCGCACCTGTTCACAATCAAGAAATCACTTAAATAAGACCTGACTGACAACGTGAAGTAGACCAAATGATCCTCAAAATCTACACGTCATGCTGAGATGAAGAAATTCAGGAACAAATGAGAAAGAAAGTATTTGAGATCTATCAGTCTGGAAAAGGTTATAAATACATTTCTAAAACTTTGGGACTCCAACAAACCACAGTGAGAGCCATTATCCACAAATGGCAAAAACATGGAACAGTGGTGAACCTTCCCAGGAGAGGCCGGCCGACCAAAATTACCCCAACTGCGCAGCAACAGCTGTTGTCACAAGATGTCACAAAAGACCCCACAACAACATACAACTGCAGGCCTCACTTGCATCAGTTAAGCTCAGTGTTCATGACTCCACCATAAGAAAGAGACTGGGGGAAAATGGCCTGCATGGTAGAGTTTTAAGACGAAAAGCACTGCTGAGCAAAAAGAACATAAAGGCTCATCTCAGATTTGCCAGAAAATATCTGTATGATCCCCAAGACTTTTGGGTAAATACTCTGTGGACTGACAAGACAAATGTTGAACTTTTGGAAGGTGTGTGTCCCATTACATCTGGCATAAAAGTAACACTGCATTTCAGAAAAAGAACATTATACTAACAGTAAAATATGGTGGTGGTAGTGTGATGGTTTGGGGCTGTTTTGCTGCTTCAGGGCCTGAAAGACTTGATGTGATAAATGGAACAGTGAATTCTGCTGTCTACCAAAACATCCTGAAGGACAATGTACGGCCATCTGTTTGTGATCTCAGGCTGATGTGGACTTGGGTTCTGCCGCAGGACAATGATCCAAAACACACCAGCAAGTACACCTCTGAATGGCTGAAGGAAAACAAAATGAAGACTTTGGAGTGGCCTAGTCAAATTCCTTACCCGAGTCCCATTGAGATGCTGTGGCATGACCTTAAAAAGGTGGTTCATTCTTGAAAACCCTACAGTGTGGCTGAATTACAACAATTCTGCAAAGACCAAAATTCCTCCACAGCGCTGTAACAGACTCATTGCAACTTATCGCAAAACATTGATTGCAGTTCTTGCTGCAAAGGGTGGCCTAACCAGTTATTAGGTTTAGTGGGCAAGCACTTTTTCACACAGGGCCATGTAGGTTTGGATTTTGATTTCCCTTAATAATAAAAACCTTCATTTAAAAACTGCATGTTGTGTTTACTTGTTATCTTTGACTTATATTACATTTTTTTGATGATCTGAAACATTAAAGTGTGACAAACACGAAAAAAAATTAAAAATCAGGATGGGGGCACATACTTTTTCACACCACTGTATCTGCAGCCCACAATTTGCCTCAGTGCACTGAAAACCAAGCCTCACATGCAAACATGGTAAATAAAATTTTTAAATACTGAAGCAATGTGGTTAGTGAAACTTGCTTATGCTTACACAAGCTGGCTCACATTTTAATGTTGGATATTGAAAATGTGAATGCTCCACAATTGAACCCTGCTATTAATTGTATGCTATGGGTATCCTAACCCAAAAGCAGCTTAGTGGAAGTGGTTAGCATTATTTAGAGTGTTCCCATAGAATCTTCTTGTTTGGTTTAATTAGGTGGCATTTCCTAGCATGTAACTGGGGTTTGAGGGAATTTGTGAGTGGTTTACCATAGATTTTTAAAAATAGTAAAATTGGTAAATGACAGTGCTTCAACGAGTCACAGTTTGTTTAGTGTTTGTTTTTGCAACGTCAAGCCTACCTAATGTTAGTTTAGTCATGTTTGATGGCTTTACTGTGTGTCTGTATAAATGTGTGTTGATACCAAATTTGCTTTCATTAGACAAATGATTAAATTGAGAATCTGAAAATAAATTAAAATAGAATAATCATTGACTTACAAAAATGTAAGCAAGAGAATTCCATTAGCGGATCAGAGACAGCAGGTCAGAATTTCAGCTTTTGTTTCCTGATATTTATATAGATATTTTAAACAACTTGTGTAGCAGACCATGCAATTTTTAGGTGGGTAAAAGTATGGAGCTCTCAAAAACTATTGGAATGGTAAGGTATATATAATTTATTATTGGTGTAGACTGAAGAAATTAGTGTTTGAGATCAAAATGTTAATGTTTAAAAATTTTTAATTCTAGATTTTATTTCCTGATTATATCATGAAACAGCATATTTTGTTTCAGAACAACCATTGTTTCATGTTCACCTGTGAAGACCTGTGTATTTGTTAAAAAGGGTAAACCTACATGAATCTCAAAGATCTATGGAAAAAAAAACAAGATTAGCCAATTAGGACATTTCAATTCCTGAAAAAAAATTTTAGAAAACGATTTGATTCATTTCTCTGTAGATTGGCAAGTTGTTTTTTTTTTGTTTGTTTGTTTGTTTGTTTTTTTTGTAGATTTCTGAATTCATTCTGCTGCTATCATGATTGGCATCATCAATAAAAAATTTTATGCAAGCCCAGCCATGACACTGCATTCACTGCTTGACTGATGAGCTCATATGTTAGGTCTTGTGCAGATCTTTCTCCATATTTTTAACTTTTTATCAATTTGGTGAAGATGATCAACTTGGACATTTTGTGTGTCTGTATTTCTTTTTACAAATTCCAATCTGGTCTTCCGATTCTTACTGCTAATGTGTGTGGCCTATTTATTTCTGCACTTTGTGTTTTCAAAGTCTTCTTTGACATTGGTAAGTGAAACCATCACTCATTTTTTGTTGAGGTTGTTGTCACTGACTGTTGTATTTTAGTTTTCTGTACAGCTCTTACAATATTTCTGGATGGAAGATATATCAGATTCATGGATGAGTTACCAGATGTGTTCCATCTACCAGGAAGGATATAGTAATGGTGAGTAGAAATGCATCTCAAAACAAGCTATGAGGTTGAAAAGGCTACAACAGCAGAGCATCACAGACAAGCAGGAACAAGAATCTAAGTATATCATGGGCTCTGCAAGTTTACACAAACTGGACAGTTGAGGATTAGGAAAAAATCACCCAGTCTAGTGTCTTTAAGTTTCAGTAAGCCTATGACCATGGTAGCCTCTGCTTCCTTGCCTGAGAAGAGTGGAAGTGTGTTCTGCTGTTGTAGCCCATCCACCTCAAGGTTGTACTGTGGGAATGTTTCTGGTAAAAATATATGAAGTAGGAAAAAGGAAAGGCAAGGAGTGAAGCAGGGGAGAAGGTAAAGGAAAACATTATACGGTAAGCAGGCCATTTTGTTTGTAAGGAACCCAGAAAAACTCAGGTAAAGTAATGTATATGGAAAAGTAAAGGTACCTACACATGCATACTTAGGAATAAATACACATACACACACAGGATAAGGCTCAATGCTGAGCATAAACTTTAATAAAGAATAATGTATCAAAATCATTTCTTCTTTATGCAATAAGGTTTAACAGCACATCGCCCAAGATGTTGACTTTTTCTGTTAATATGCCATGGCGCTTGAGTAGCTTGTGTGCTTGTGGATGAGGATGAGAGGAAAGGAGGTTGAGTAGCCTGAGTAGTAAAAGTAGGAGCCTGGGTGGAGACCAACTCTCTCAGCAGCAGAAGAGTCAATTAGTAGACCATGACTCTCCAAATCTTTAGTAGAAAGAATAAAGATTTCTGTGAGAGGGCCAACAACAGATGAAGGAATAGGAGTGCTTATTTCATCCAAAAATTGCTCAACCTACAGAGGAATTGCAGCTTAAAACTCATAGATTCAGTGCATTACATTAGGCACATATGGACCCTGTTCAAAGGCTTAAGAAACACGACAGTGAAAATAAAGCGAACCATATATGAAAGAATGTTGGTAATCATTAAACTTCCAAGTTTAAGGGAGGACAAATATACCCATAGTGGAGTAAGGGTTGTGTTAGGAAAAAGGCTCAGAGAGCATGGAGATTACAGCACAGAAGACAACTTATAAACACCATTGCCTGATGATGTAGGAATGAACCTACAAGCAGAGAACTGTTACAGGACTTTAGAATCTGGTGCCAGCGGAAAACTGCCTCCTGATCAATGCGAATAAGAACAAGGAGCTGGTGGTGGACATCTGTAGGTGCAGACACCCCATCCCACACCCCTGGCAATGGCAATGGACATTGAGAGAGTGGACTTATATAATTACCTGGGTGTTCATCTCAACAATAAACTGGACTGGACAGACGAGTCCAATGCACTTTACAATAAAGGACAGAGCATATTGTACCTGCTGAGAATACTCAGGTCCTGTGGAGTGCAAAAGGCAGTTCTCAATACATTTTTGACTCTGGTAGCATCTGCTATTTTTTATGGTGCTGTCTGTAGGGGCAGTGGCATCTCTGCTGCAGACAGGAAGAGACTTGACAAAATCATTGACCAATTATAAAATCAAGGCCAGCCATTTCCTAGGATGGTGGAAGAAAGGATATTCAAGCTATCATGTAGGTTGGAGAATGACTCTCACCCCATGCATGTGACACTGGGCATATCCTATATGGCAGCTACTTCACACCAAGTATGCTCATATTCTCATATATTATATGGGAATTGTGCTATAATTCGGCAAGCTTTTGAGCTATCTACACCAAACTCGGCCAGCTTTTTTAGGCTGATACTCTGGACAAAGTTTTAAATTGGTGTGCCGACTGGCCATTTGGTTTTCCCAAAGAAGTGACATATATAGTGAGAGAGAGAGAGAGAGAGAGAGAGAGAGAGAGAGAGAGAGAGAGAGAAAGAAAGCGGAGAAATGTGGCCAATGTAAATTATGTGCAAAATGCAGACAGGGACATACAGGCTAGACTATGCCAGCATAACTAAAAGCCAGAAAGTGACGCAAACGTGAGGGCTTCATTATTATTATTATTATTATTATTATTATTATTATTATTATTATTATTATTATTATTATTATTATTATATAGTTGGTTCTTTTATGTTAAGTCTTTTCAGGTTTCTCTATAAAATCTCTTGATATATAACTATGGGTCAGTCATAGCTCAAGTGGTTAAGACTCGCATGGGTTGTTGTTTGGATGATTGGGGTTCAAGCCCTAGCACTGCCAAGCTGCCAGTGTTGGGCCCCTGAGCAAAACCCCTAACCTACTCTGATCCAGGGGCTGACCCTGTGCTCTGACTCCAGCCTCCAAAAATTAAGTTATGCAAAGAAAAAAACTCACTTTGCATTATGGTATATATGTAACAATAATAAAGGCAGCTTCTTCTAATTTAAAGTCACTTTAAAGTCATTGGGGTACCATTGTTGACATTGCTCAACAATGGCATGTGGAGTCAATAACTGTGAGTGCACAGAGACAATGCGTAGTTTCTGAATATAGTTCTGACTTGTTCAATAACGATAAGCATTTATTTTGAGAATTTTGCTTTGAATAATTGTTTTCATAATTTCATATACAAGTTCGGAAGTTAAACTGAGGTACTGTACCACTATGAGGATTTTTTTTTCTTCTACCTTGATCCAAGGCATCCTCAGTTGTCATTACCTCTTCAGCTCTTCATCATCTTGTCTTGTCATTGTCTTTCAACTCTTTAGTTATCCACACTTTCATCTTCGATAAACTGAATAAGACTAAGACATTACAAAATAAAAAATCCAGATCTGGAGAAAATTTATTTTGGGTTACAATTGAATTGAATTATCAGTTACCAAGTGTAATCTTTGTTAGAGATTGTGTATCCATTGTGTAATGTTATACGTACCATATAAATTTTTTGAAGTGCCAAAGAAGAAGTAACTTTGCATCATGTTGTGTTTAAGTCAATAATTTAAATGGTACAGTGATGGCTCGAGATACAAGTGCTTTTGACATAGAAGCTGATGATTAACAGCTGATGACGTTTTGAGCGTTGGATCCGTTAAAAAATTTTAACTTGTGCGACTACACCGCATCCGATATGCCGACCAGACAGGTTTTTATTAAAACGACCGGCAGATGTTTGTGAGGAAAGAGTGACAAAAAAAGGCAAAAATAAGTGAAGAGAAATTAATGTAAAGAAAACAGAAATTGTAGCAATTAAGTTCAGTTAAGTTAAGAGAATTTCAGTTCTGTCAGGACCACTTTGTCAAAAGAGAATTTATTAGATGATACGCGTTAGTACAGTTAGTGTTGGCGGTATGGTTCTGTTCTGGGCAAAAATCCACGCGCCCGTCCGTGCGCATGCGTGGACAGAGCTGGGAGAGCAGCGACTAGAAAATAGAATAGACCCCCGTATAACAGAACCACTAATCATGCATAGTATTAGATATGCTCGTTTACGCGTTTTTGGAAAGTAATAAATGAATGAATGGATAAATATATGTGGAGATTTATGACTAAACTGGTACAACGAACACGGGTTCCGGCATGGTGGAGTCGGGGTTGGAGGAGGGAGTTTAGATCGCAGCAGCAGCGAAGCGCTAGAGCGGCTCTATGAATGGGAATTTAAATGGTCCAGTAATATGGATGTCGTAACCGGATTGGTGCCCGTCGTGGACAGCTGATTAACAGCTGATGCACGCTTGACGACGTGGCCTGACAGAACTAACGTGATGCTTGATTTAAGTTTGTTAATTTTAGTGAAGTTTAGTTAAGTTCCATTTAAGTGTAAAGTAGCATTAAGAGTGTACAGTAGCGAGTAGGTGAACTTAAGCGAAAGTGTACGTACGAGACAAAATTCCTCCTGTTTAATCCTCCCTCAACCTCAGGGCGCATCTTCCGTAAAGTAAAACCAGTTAATTTTTTTAACATTCTCTTTTATTACTGTATGTTTTTATACAATATTTGTCATTTATAAATACAGGTACTGTACATTTTTCATATTCAAAACACATAAACAAAACAACTGGAGTGGATTTTTTGCGAGCTGGAACGGATTAATGGGATTTCAATTAATTTAAATAAGGAAAATTGTTTTGAGATACGAGCAATTTGAGATACAAGCAAGGTCACGGAACGAATTAAACTCGTATCTCGAGGCATCACTGTATTTTGTATTTGCACCCCCTAGTGTTAAGAACTGTGATAATTGCAATTGGCAGTAAAAAGACGTGTTCAAGACGAGCTCCGACTTTAGTTTCTTTCTTACTGTTCTGTAAGTCAAAACATAACAGAACTGGCGATGAGGATGGGATTTAAACGGAACCCGTCGTGAAGCAAACTACAGAGACTGGAAGTATTTGTGTCTTGCCTACTTCGAAAGAGCTGCTACAGATGGTGGAGGGCACACGTAGGCCTAATGACCTGTGGGTTTACTGCATCACAGTTGTTTAAGGAGATATTTGTTAATTAGCTGAAACTAAAGAAGAAACGATAATGTCTGGGTGTGTCAGATAAATGGATGCCTTTGACAGCACTGTGGAAGACTGGGCAACGTATGTGGAGAGAGTTGAACAGTATTGTTTGGCCAATGAAATTGGGAACGAGAGAAAAGTGGCCATTCTCTTGAGTATAATGGGGCCAAAAAACATGCAACCTCTTGCGCAGTTTAACCGTGCCAGTGAAACCAGCAGAGAAAACATTTAAAGAAATCGTGGATTATTCAAATGCACTTGAATCTAAAGCCCTTGATAATCGCTGAGCTTTTTCCCTTCCATAAGCATAAGCAGAAACAGTATCGGAGTATATGGCAGAGCTCCAGAGACTCGCAGAGCACTGCCAGTTCAGTGATGGGTTGTGCAGCCAGAGATAGACTTGTTTGCGGCCTGTACAGTTGTAAAAAGTCGTGTGTTCCAGCTGAATGCTGGTTTAGGGACAAGGAGTGCAGACAATGTTGAAAAAAGGGGCTCATACAGAAAATAAAACTAACTGAGAAGAAGAGAAGGACATTTACAAAAAGAGATGCAAAGATAAATGAGCTGGATGTGCTAGAGCGATCTGCACAAGTCTTCCAAGATGGCATTGGAACATTGAAGCATATAAAGGCAAAGTTTACCATTGAGAGGGATGTGCAGCTGAAAATCCACAAAGCTCGTCCTGTACCATATTCATCTCATCCAAAACTGGAAGCTGAGCTAATGGGACTAGAAGATCGAGGAATCCTGTCTAGAGTAAGCTGGACTGACTGGGCCACACCTATAGTTCCAATTGTTAAGAAAAGTGGGGAGGTCAGAATTTGTGGTGAATTTAAAGTCACAGTTAATCCAGTCATGCAGGTGGACCAATACCCACTGCCTCGCATTGAGGACATCTTTGCATCATTGTCAGGTGGACAGTATTTTTCAAAGATCAATCTAGTCCAGGCTTACCTACAGATGGAGGTAGAAGAGTCCCTTACAATAAATACTCATAAGAGACTCTTCCACTACAACAGACTTGTTTTTAGGGTGTCATCAGCACCAGCTCTGTGGCAAAGATCTATGGATCAAGTTTTGCAAGGTATTCCATGCACACAGTGCTATCTAGATGATATTATAGTCACTGATCATGATGATGACACCCACCTGGCAAACTTCAATGCTGTTCTGGAAAGGCTTGCTGAGTATGGACTGAGAGCAAACAAAAGCAAATGTGAATTTTTCAAAAAGTACTGTGGACATCAAATCAACAAGGATGGCCTTCGCATCTCCAGATAAAATCAATGCTGTATTGAAGGCACCAAAACCCGAAAAAGTGAACCAACTTCGTTCATTTCTTGGACTACTGAATTATTATCACAAATTCTTGCTAAATCTTTCCACAGTGGTTCATCCATTGAATGCCTTGCTGCAACAGAAAACTAGATGGATGTGGTCCAAAGTGTGTGACCAGGCTTTCAAAACAGTTAAGCAATTGATTACTTCTGAGACTGTGTTAACGCAGTCCTATGATCCTAGACTCCCCTTGTGTCTGGCGTGTGATGCTTCACCTTATGGTATAAGTGCCGTATTGTCTCACAAAATGACTGACAGATCTGAAAGACCAATCGCATTTGCATCTATGTCTTTGATTGTTGCGGAACGCAACTATGCCCAGATTGATCGAGAGGCTTTAAGCTTGATATGGGAAGTGAAGAAGTTTAATCAGTACCTCTATAAGAAACACTTCACTCTCATTACCAATCATCAGCCTTTAGTGGCTATTTTTAGCCCTAGTAAAAGTGTTCCAGGGCTAAAAATAGCCACTAAAGGCTGATGATTGGTAATGAGAGTGGCAGCGGCTCGACTACAGCATTGAGCATTATTCCTTGGTGGTCATAACTATGCAATTGAGTTCAAAGGCACAAAGTTTCATGGCAATGCAGATGGATTGTCACGCCTTCCACAGGATCAGCCAGAGGAGGTTGAGGATGACACAGATATGTTTCACATCACTCAAATGAAACGTCTGCCTGTCACGAGTGCGCAAATTCAAAGGGAGACAAATCGAGATCCTGTATTGGCCAAGGTGTTTGATCTAAAATGAAGGGCTGGCCAGCTAAAGGTGATCTACAGCTTCCTGATTACTCAAACCGTTGTGAATAGCTTGGCCAGAAGCTATATTTGGTGGCCTGAATTAGATCACCAGATTGAAGATCTAGCCAAAGCATGTTCTGGGTGTCAACAGGTTCAACGACAGCCATACCTTGCATGTGTGGGAATTTCACACCAGTCCCTGCGAGTCCACCTTGACTATGTGGGACCATTCCTTGATTAAATGTTCCTGGTGTTGGTGGATGCATATTCAAAATGGCCAGAAGTACAGAAGTATTTCCTGTCAAAAACGGCACATCTCCAAAGACTTTTCAATTGCTCCACACCTTGTTTTCCCGCACTGGATTACCAGAGCAGTTGGTTAGCGATAATGGTACACAGTTTACCTCAGAGGAATTCCAGTCATTTATCAAAGGCAATGGTATTATGCAGACTGCTGGTCTGGCTGAGCGTTTTGTTCAGTCTCTAAAAGCCATGGGAGGAGAGAAACCGCCACTGCAAGAAAAGGCATATAGGAACTCAGCTCATTCAACCACAGGTCAGCCTCCAGCCATGCTTTTTATGGGAAGAAGTCTTCGCTCATATCAAGACTTGCTGAAACCTGACTTGCGTCAACATGTGCAAACCAAGCAGTGTAGTCAAAACCCGAAACGATCTGTGCTCAGGACTCTGCAAGTTGGTCACAATGTGCTTGCGAGGGATTATAGACAATCACATCCAAAGTGGCAACCCGGTACAATATTGTCTAAGACTGGACCTCTCACTTACACTGTACAAGTGGGTACTGACATGGTGTGGCGAAGACACATTGATCAGCTTTTGGATGCTACCACTTCTCAAAATGCCAAGGGAAGTCTGGAAACCTCACAATGCTTGGACGAGTATGCCATGATGACATCAGAGTCTCATTCAACTGCCACTGAAGTGACTAGACCTGAACTTGTAGAACCATCCACCTCACAGTCTGTTCCTCAAAATGTGGAGTCTCACACTCTCTATCCTGAGCGTGTGCATAAACCTCCTGACAGACTGGACTTGTAGTTACATGCTAGTATGCAATGTAGTAGCATAAGCCTTTAAGGGAGTACATCAAGGCTGGAGGGGAGGAACTTTTGTGTTGAAGTCAATAATTTAAAAGGTATTTTGTATTTGCACCCCCTAGTGTTAAGAACTGTGATAATTGCAATTGGCAGTTCAAGACATGTGTTCAAGACGAGCTCCAACTTTAGTTTCTTTCTTACTGTTGTGTAAGTGCAAAACATAACACCTCACCAGTGTTGTAATGTAATGTTGTAATAAATACTTTGTTACCGTACTTACTGTAAGTAGAAATTTCACGTATCTGTACTTTACTTCGCTATTTAAATTTATGTCTAACTTTCACTTTTACTCCACTACATTTTCTAGATAAAATGTATACTTTTACTCCGCTATATTTCCACTAAGCGTCTTCATTACTCGTTACTACAAAATAAAATAAAAAAAAATTAAAATAAAAATAAATAAATAATAAAATTGCGACTGCAATAAGGGAGGTTTGGCGAATCACTGCTCCTAGATTGCATTACGCAGCTCCGCAGGCTCTATTTCAGCGTAATGTTGCCAAAAGGAGGCGGAAGAACAACTGAACCTGAGCCACAACAGAGCAACATTTTTTACTGTGTTACCGCAAAGAGCCACATCATACACATGGGCACAAATGATCATCACCTTTTTCCCCTGCCATTCCCCTGAGAGCGAACTTGACACAAATTGTTTACTCAAATGTTTACTCGATATGAACGTAAGAACCGCATGAAACCGGGCAAAGAGCCGCATGCGGTTCAGGAGCCGCGGTTTAGCCACCTCTGTCGTAGACGACCACCCCGACGATAGTGGTGAACAGGGTGAAGAAGATAACGTTATACATCCGTGGCCGTATTTGCAAGAAATGTTTCTGTACATTGGAATGAAAGATTCTTCCTACCAGATGAAGTGTCTCTTATGCCTACCGAAAATCACTGAAATTTTACTTTTTACTTTTACTTCAAATACTTAAGTACATTAAATATCAGAAAATTACTTTTCATACTTAAGTACAGTAAATATCAGATACTTTAAGACTTTTACTTGAGTAATATTCTAAAAGGTGACTTTCACTTCTACCAAAGTTTTTTTCTAGTACGATACTTGTACTTTTACTCAAGTATTGTTTTCTAGTACTTTATAGAACACTGCACCTCACTAAGCATGTTCCTGGTTAGCAGAAGATTCTGTCTGGTGTTACAATATTTTATTTTCCCCTCTTTCTTGATTTCATGATTTCTTTAATTGAAATTTAATTTGAAGATTATTTTTTCACATGTTTTTATGGTATACTGAAAAACAGTGATTAGCATTTCATAAGTTTTAAAGGACATTATTAGCAAAAACATTTAGTATAAGCAAACAGTCAATTTTTATGGTGTTGACTCTGGTTCTTTAGAACATTTGCAATTCACTCTTGCATGCTGGATATTAGCTTCTGAGACAAATCCTGACTAATGGGTATCCATTCTTGCCTTATTAGTGCTCGCAGCTGATCACAATTTGTGGGCTTGTCAACTCGCCGTTTGAGGACTGAACACAGGTTCTCTATGGGATTGAGATCCGGGAAGTTGCCTTGCCACCGATCCAAAATTCCAATGTAATGATCTTCATTTCATGACCCACTTCATTATCACTCTTGCGACATGGTGCTCCATCATGATGGAAAATGCACGGATCATCAACAAATTGCTCCTGGATTGTTGGGAGAAGTTGCTCTTGCAGGATGTTTTGACACCATTCTTTATTAATGGCGGTGGTTTTGGGCAGAAATGTCAGAGATCCCACTCCCTCGGTTAAAAAGCAACCCCACACATGGATGGTCTCAGGATGCTTCAGTATTGCCATGACACAGGACTCAGTGTTCACCTTTTCTTCTCCGGACAATCGATTTTCCAGATGTCCCAATCAATTGGAAGGGAGCTCCATCAGGGAAAATAACCTTGCACCAGTCTTCTGCTGTCCAATCTTTGTCCTTTCTGCAGAATTTTATTCTGTCCTTGATGATTTTTTGGGACAGAAGTGGCTTCTTTGCTGCCCTTCTTGACACCAGGCCATTGTTCAAAAGTCTTCGTCTCACGGGTGCAGATGCACTCACACACACCCGCTGCCATTCCTGAGCAAGCTCTGTACTGGTAGTGACACAATTCTGTAGCTGACTCCTCAATAGGAGACAGTCCTGGCGCTTGCTGGACTGTCTGTCACATCCTGACACCTTCTTCATTGCAGTCGAACCTCTCTACTTGAAGTTTTTGATGATCCAGGACACGGTTCCTTCAGGTACTATATTCTTTTTAGCAATTTCCTTGCATGTGAGGATATTTTGAAGCAATGCAATGATAGCTGCACACCTTTCTTTGGAGGTAACCAACAAGAACATACAGTAATACCTTTTATAGTAATCAGTCTGCTCTTAAAATCCAATCAGTATGATAGTGATTTCACCTGACTAGTATCTGACACTTTCACATGTGCAGATGATATGATTAGAGAAATGATGTTAGCTGGTTAACCAGTGAAATTTTTTATTTATTTTTTGGCCAATAAAGCTTTTTGCAATTATTTCAAATGCATCTGATCACTCTGCATAATAATCTAGAAACAATGTGAATGAACACCACAACAGCTTAAGCAGCAAACATACACAAAAAACACAAAAGTTATGTCACTGCCAATACCTTTTGCCAAAAACACCCCAAACAAACTTAGATCCTACGGCCCTATGATCAACTTTAACATCAGGATTACACATAATTCATAAAACTACAAATTTTTTGCCATTTCTGTCCTAATTTTCAAGTGTTCTGATTTAAGGTGTGTTTGTTGTACAAGGCTGCCAGTTTTTTCTCTCTAATTAATGTTATTTTATGTGGCCTGCATTTGCTTGAAAGACATTTGATTTTGTTAGAGAAAGTCAATGTTACTATACAGAGTACTGTGACCATAAACTACATCCCCCACAATACAAGTATATTTGTGGCCCACAAAATGATCTCATCCTGCTGTTAGATTGCAGTGTTTCCATACAGTATAGGCATTGAACTAAATGGTTTACTAGCAAGTGATGCGCTTGAAAAAAATCCACAATTAACCCCAGATGTCAAAGAAGGAAAAAATTTATTCATAAGGAAGACAAGGCAAATACATGTGTATGGAAGTTCTAAGAGGCCATGCATTATTACATGATAATGACTTTTCATGATCTCTGCACAAGTACATGTTCTAAAGCACTGTTATTCAAATGGCGGACCGTGGTCCGTATCCAGACCTTGGCATGTTCCTATCCGGACCGCGAGACATATGCGCTCATGTTCAGTTTTCCTTTTCTAAACAAACTGGCACTGCACATCCTGACCATGTTTGGTTCCACATAATGCTGTGAGTCAGCATTCTCCACGATGTACATTATCAAAACCAAATACCGCACCAGGCTCAACAATGAACTGCACTCGGAACTGCACTCACACCATTTTTTCCAAACTTCAAAGAACTGACAAGAGAAACATTAGTCGCTGATGCAAGATACAGAATGACGGGTGCATGCATGAAACAAACTCAGTGAAGCAGATTTTCTCCTCTATTGGATGTTCTTTTTTTTCTTTAAAATGTGTGCTTTAGTTATTATTATTATTATAATTTATTCAATTAAAAGAAATGGCTTACAGTGATTTTTTTTGCCCACAGATTATGCAAGCACTTTTGCACAGATATGTTGTCACAAATGTGCAGTAGAATATATTTTTAAGGAGGGAAATTGCTAAATACCTGTTTTTCTAAATACCTGTTTTTCTAACTAATTTCTAAAATTTTCTTGATACACAACTAGTAATAGCCTATTGAGACGTACAGCCTGTACTATGCACATTTTCACAGTTAAATAAAGAAGTTGTTTGTAATTCATTAAAATGCGTCTGAATGGTCTTATTTAAAACATGTAATCCCAAATACTGTTTTTTCCGACTTTTGTAGAGATAAGAAGAAAATTAAGTCATTATCAAAAATATAAGAAGAAAAATATAATAAAATTATAATAATTACTCATTTTCTTATCCGAACTATTCTCAGGCGTCATTGGGCATCAAGGCAGGATACACCCTGGATAGAGTGCCAACCCATCGCAGGGCACACACACTCTCTCATTCACTCATGCAATCACACACTACGGACAATTTTTTCCAGAGATGCCAATCAACCTACCATGCATGTCTTTGGACCGGGGGAGGAAACCAGAGTACCCGGAGTAAACCCCCGAGGCACGGAGAGAACGTGCAAACTCCACACACACAAGGCGGAGGCAGGAATCGAACCCCCAACCCTGGAGGTGTGAGGCGAACGTGCTAACCACTAAGCCACCGTGCCCCCAAAATATAATAATTATAAAAATATAATAATACAATCATTAGGACTTCAATACATGTGTTATGAGGCAGCAGCCAATGTTAATGTGTACCCCAACCTGAGATAGACTTTTAAAGTTATCAAGAAACACATCGCAAACCGAGTTAAGGAACTTGCAGGCAGTCTGACAAAGCTGGCCGAAGAGACACAAGATTACATGTTTATGGCTTTTTTTTAGCTGTTGATGGAAGCACAGATAACTTGGATACAGCACTTCTGTCCATTTTATAAGAGGCATGAAAGCCGACTTCACTGCCAATATGGAGCTCTTGGATATAACTGCTATGCATGGGAATGCGATGGGGAGGGACAATTTTGATGCAGTGGAGAGGTCTATAAATCAAACAAAATTTTGAGTTAATTGCATATAATACTTTTTATGTTTAACAATGTATTTAGTGTGCTTACAGGTGTATGCTTTCATGCAGCTTTCATGTTTGATGTAATCATACCCTCTAGAAGGCTGTCCACAGTGTTTTTGTGAAGTACCAAATCTGTTGTGTTCTATGTTCTTAGCAGCCCACAGTCATTTGTTGTACCATATTTTCCCCTTTCAAATGTGACAAAAGTTAAGTAAGAGATATTTAGATTAATAACTACAATATTTTAACATTTAATGGCCTGTAGTTCCAGATAAGATAAGTAATTCTTATAATGCCCATGCAGTTACTGTTTTTTTTAGATCTTTAGATCTTTAGATCTTTTCTGTATGTTCGTGTGTGTGTACTGCATGCTTGGGGAGAAAAGGTAAGGTGTGTTAAAAATGTTCCTGCCTGTTCAGAACATACATGGATTATTCCTATGGATAAAATTTAAATCTCTATAAATGTAATAGAAAATATGTAATACCTATTGCAAGATTTAACATTACCTCTTTTCTTAGTAAATTCTTTACTCATAAAGTGCTCTTCTGCAACCCACCAACAAGACTCCTGTGATGCCACTCAAAACTGACCAGACTGAAATACAAATGAATATCTTCAGAAGCCCAAAGACATAACTGCTACAAGAGACTCATCATTTAAAGAGACAAAGCAAAAACAAGTTCAGAACCTCCAGGTTCTTGCTTATTTCTATTTGTGTTTTTACTTTGTTTATATTTTGTACGTCTTACTATCTTCTAATGTTCTGTGTACATTATTTTCTCTGTCACCAAAAAACATTCCTAAATGTGTGCATACTTGTCATTCTGATTCTGACTGTAATTTTTGAGGTAATATTCATGCAGAATTAATAAATACACTAGGTTTACCTTATCACTGCACAAAATTAAGGTTTAAAAATGACCCCCTCTAAGATGATCAGCTTGTATCCCCTATATGTATTGGTGAAAATATGTGGGCAGTTCATTATAAATTGCAAACCACTAGAAAAATGTGTTTAAATGTGTAAAAGTTTTGTTGGTCTATTCTAATGTTTTTATTTATGTACAATAAACATATAATTAACAAACTCACTATTCCTAACAAAAAGAAATACAGTACATTTTAATATTCTGAGGTGTAGGGGATTTTAGAGGATTAAGCGGAAGTATAAATGTAAAGAATGTTGGTCTTTACCATGCCCCAACACCTCAGACAAAAAAAGTCTCTTTAAATTACTCATTAAATAACAACTAAAATCTGAAGTATGTCCCTTCAATTTTGTCCCCTCAAAATAACAACACACAGCCAATAATGTCTAAACTGCTGGCCACAAAAGTGAGTACACCCGTAAGTGAAAATGTCCAAATTGGTCCCAAAGTGTTGGGATCACAGGTTGCCACTGGACGACATCACAGAGACCTTGTGCTCCACCACCTTCCGTTTGAGGATGCCCCACAGATGCTCAATATGGTTTAGGTCTGGAGACATGCTTGGCCAGTCCATCAAATTTACCCTCAGCTTCTTTATCAAGGCAGTGGTCGTCTTTGAGGTGTGTTTGGGTTTGTTATCATGTTGGAATACAGCCCTGCAGTCAAGTCGCTGAAGGGAGGAGATCAAGCTCTGCTTTAGTATGTCACAGTACATGTTGTCATTCATGGTTCCCTCGATGAACTGTAGCTCCCCAGTGTCGGCAGCAGTCATGCAGCCCCAGACCATGACACTCCCACCACCATGTTTGACTGTAGGCAAGACACACTTCTGTTCTGAGTGGAACCTGTCCTTTTAAACAGCTGTATGGTCTTGGCTACCATGCTGCAGCTCAATTTCAGGGTCTTTGCAAACTTCTTATAGCCTACGCCATCTTTATGTAGAGCAACAATTCTTTTTTCAGATCCTCAGAGAGTACTTTGCCATGGGGTGCCATGTTGAACTTGCAGTGACCAGTATGAGAGAGTCAGAGCGATAACACCCCTGCCCCCATTCACACCTAAAACCTTGTAACACTAACAAGTCACATGACACTGGGGAGAGAAAATGGTTAATTGTGCCCAATTTGGGACATTTTCACTTAGAGGTGTACTAACTTTTGTAGGTTTAACACACATTAAATGGCTGTGTGTTGAGTTATTTTGAGGGGACAGCAAACTCATTACAACTAAATTAATTAAATTATATAATTACATAAATTAACAATATTAATGTACACTAACTTACTTGCCATAAATACAGCCTTATTATAACCGTCCTGCAGCTTCCATAAAATAATTTAACATAAACAAATAAACCATATTTAATATAAACAACTGAGTACAACTGAGTACAGTTGAGTCTTAAACCTTTTAGAACTGAGTCTTAAACCTTTTAGAATTTTCTGTTTCTGCTAAGTATGACCCAAAACAACATCAGATTTTCACAGATTTTTAGAAGTCCTAGCAGACAAAAAAACATTTAATTGGTAATTTGTTTATTCAGAAAATTGTTTCAATAGTTCATTCAGTGTGATGACAAACTGATTTCAGTCAGTGCCAGGATATTTTTTTAAAGAACAGAGATTCTTTATCAGATTCCATCTCTGATCTTTACAATACATGTTTGTGGAAGTGCATTATGTCACTAACAATAGAGTTTTCTGAGCACCTCAGAAAAAGGGTTGTTGTTGCTCATCGGGCTGGAAAAGGTTACTAAACCATCTATAAAATAGACTCCACAAATCCAATGTTTGACAAATGGAGGAAATTTAAGACCTGTAACACAGAGAAGAGTCCATATGCAGATTTATTAAAGAATATACAGGGTAAAATATAATATTACACAGCAAGCAATGGCATAGTAAATGTAGTGGGCACAAAGTCAAAAAGTGTGGCAAACAAATCCAGAAACATAGTAACAAACTCGTAAAGCCACAAAACATAACAAGAGTCAAAGAAAACAGATCAGAATCACAGGAAAACCAAACAATACTTTGCAATGTACTAACCATGTGAGAATGCTTATATAGCGGTGACCCAGAAGTGCTGCATGGGCACATGGAAATCCTAATATTCAGGAGAGTGTTCCCTCTGATGGGCCAGAGGGGGAACTGCAGGTGTGGTAGTTACAAGACCATTGCTGCCTTCTCCAAAAGTGGTCATCCAACAAAGCTTACCCCAAAACGTGTAAAAGTCCATGGCAGGGGCATTGCTAGGCATAAACTTCTACTGGGACAGTACTCAATATTTTCTTGGAAACCTAATGTACACTGGTAAAAATGATGTGTTGGATATACTTAAAATATGTATGCACCATTTTTGCATCATACTTTTTAAGTAAACCCAACTTGGAAAGAAATTACTTAAAATTAACAAGAAAACCGTTGTTATATGTACTTAAATTTTTGGGTACACTCAACATTGTTTATTTAAAAATATATGTAACATGATAGAATCTACTAAGTAATTGCAAGTTAAGTTAACTTAAAATTTAAGCTCATTTATGTTAAAAAAAGACAATTAATTGAGTTGAACCAATGTAAAATTGTAACTTATTGTAGATTATCAGCTACTGGTCTGCATACTGCACTGCTGCTTGGATGGGTTAAACACAGAGCACAAATTCCTAGTATGGGTCACCATATGTCACTTCACTAAAATAAATTACACATGCAAATAACACAAAATAAAGCATTTCACTTTACTTTTTGAAACAGGCTGCAATGCAATGGTGAAGCCTAAAACCACACATCATGAATGTACAACAAATGTGTCAAATTGACAAATGAAAGTTCACTTCCAACAGGACACTTCCTTCATGCTGCCCCCTTTGCAACACTTTCTTGCTCTGAACTAGAAGGAGAAAAAAACAGTTTTATATTTAGTATGAATAGGCAAGACATTGCAGTGTCTTACTAACAGACCTTTTCAGTAAAAGATTGTATATACTAAAATGACCTAATATTACATGGACCAGGGCAGGAACAGCTTCGTCCGAATTATCTTAATGCAAACGTGCCAACGCGATGCATGGTCATATTCCTCTGAAATAAACAAATCAACCACTAGAACATTCATTCGATGGAGGCACACTGCTTTTAGCAGTCGCACAATCGCTTGCACACTCGTTCATACAATAACTTACTTGTACAAACTAGACTTTCATAAGTATTCAAGTAACACATTTCTAATTGTTGAAGCTAAATTCGTAGCAATTCAGAAATTCAATTTAAGTTTCTTTCTTGACCACAAACGCATTAACACAAATAAACGAATGTACATTAAAACGACAAATCTTACCTCTTTTCAGCGTCATCACCTCTTTGCGTTTCAGAAAATATCACCTAACACTACAAACAAGTGTTTATTAATGTCAAAACCTCAAAATCAAATATTTTGCTTAGTTTATAGAAAGTTAAGCTTACCTCTTTCCACCGTCTTCACATGTGCATCACAAAATGGCTCCAGTTTTTTCCAGATTTGCATATCACGTGGCTCAGTCATATACTTAAAATATTATGTTATAATTACTTAGTTTTGATGCAATTTTAATACTAGTTGACGTGACTTATGTTTTTTCATTATATTTAGGCATACACTTAGGTTCACCTTGTAACTTATATATTTATGTTACAGACACTATATATGCTAAGTAGAGGTTGGAAAGTTAAAATGACTTTGTTATTTGTGTTTAGTTTATTTATTTTTTAAGTAATGGTTGTTCAGCCAACAAATCTTTTTTACAGTGTATGTACTTTACATTCCAATAATACAACAAAACCTTTACATTATGTAAAGGTATCCTAAAGAACATTTATCTGAGTCAACAATGTCAAATTAAATGTATATGTAGTAAAACAGTAAGCAAAAACAAAGTATCTATAACAATTGTTCCCTCAATTGGCTTTAATAATTAAGATTGAAAATGCATTTATCTAAAATAGTGTAAGGAAATCGTTTACTCAACTCTCATATCTGTTTCCTTTAAATAATGACCCCTTAGGTGTCAAAGTTAAGAGGAAAACCTGGAAATATTTTGAAACCGACCAAAGACCTTCAAAAGGGTGGCGTATCTAGGTATCTAAGGTAGCTTGATAGATAATCTTATCTCGCTCACTTTCATTTTGGCTGTTTTTCTACATCTGCTTGGTAAAAAGAAATTTCAGAATACAGATATACAATACTCAATAATAAAATGATATAAATTATTTGTCTTATTATTATGAAACTTTCTTCAGGTGTACCCTATTAGTGTACCTCACATAAATACACTGGCTGCAGACAGCTGGGCACAGAATGCTCCACTTATGACATGTACAGTGTGTGTGGTTGCTATGGTAATTGGACCACAATGAGTGTGCCTCAGAGCTTGTTTTCAAGAGGTAGTTGAGGTGAAGGGACTGTTGCTTTGGTGAATTTAGGAACTTAGTAAAACTCAAGTAAGAGGTTTTATTTTACTGGGGCAGCAGTAAAGTGGATCTAGTGATGTTCCTGATGGGAAAACTGATCCAGATGCCAGAACTGCTGCAGACCTTTCCTGATAGAGCAGGATTTCACCATGTACTGTACCACTGCAAATTTATGGGATTTCACATCAGGCCTAAGGTGATGTAAGGTGAAAATGGTTGGACCACTGATTTGGAAGGTTGTGATTTTATATCCCAGGCAACCAAGCTGCCACTGTTGGGCTCCTGAGCAAGGCCATTAACTCTTAACTGCTTAGTTGTATAAAGGTGATAAATGTAATTTACTCTGGATAAGGCCTTCTGTCAAATGCCATAAATGTAAATGTGTAACCAGACCACCATTCATCAAAAGCACGAAAGGTAAAGGCACAGATGGTGGAGGTGAGGTGTGTGCACATGGATGTTCATAAGTATGTGCTGGTGCTGGTATTTGAGTGCAAACGCATAAAGTGGCAATTAGTCCTTGCCAAACCAATCTATTAAATCTTGGGTTTCAGAAATTCAATCATGATCTGGGGCTGCTTCTGTTTTACTGGAACTGGGTCTTTATTCAAGATAGAGGACATAATGGATAACTACAAATACAAATTTGTTTTGACACTAGATAGATCTGTAGAGGCTCACACTGTGAGGGCAGAACTACAGACACAGAGGCAGAGATTTTGAAAACAATATTGCGTATGCAGAAATACTGGAATGAACAAATTAGTATTATAGCAGCAGTTACATGAGGTATTGTAATGTATTGTGCAAAACAGCAATCAACTGAAATGTGAAAGACTCACTGGCGTGTGGTGGTGCTGGAGATGCTGTTCCCGATCCAGACAAACTGAGGTCTCCTAGTCAGGATCCAGTTGCAGAAGGAGGTGTTCAGTCCCAGCAGACTCAATCAGGTGCTGTGAGGTAAAGTGCTCAGTAGTTAGGCAGTGTGACATGGCAGGACCCAGGAAGCTGGCAAGGTGCAGTGCAATCAGGGGATAATTGTAAATTGATAATTGTTTTGTTTACTTCTGTAAAGGATACATGTTAATACATGAGCCAAATGACCCCTTACCTGTTTAGAAGTGCTGCACCCCACACAGTTATCTCTGCCTTGAAGAAGCTGTATGGTTGCAGTAACCGCTCTGACTGGTTGCCACAGTTTTGGTGAGCTTTGGTCTTTTTTTGCTCCACAGCCATGTGTTCCTCAGCTGAAGGACACATGACTGTGCAATCTTTTGGAAAGCAGGGCAGCAGTAGTGCTAGAATATTTTTAAAAAAATGGTGCTAACCCACATCTCAGTTCTGAGCTTACCACTGCTGGTTGCTGAGCCCACAGGGTATAATGTTGACAGAAGCCTTTGGCATTTCCGTGCTGTGCTCAGTTTTGGTGCTGTACCAGGAATAAGAAGTCCTGCAATGTATGGAACCATACATTGCAGGGGAGCATGGTCTGACACTAAGGTGAAGGGCCAACCACCTTGATGATATCTGAGTTCCATGGCCCACCTTGTTGCCAGGGTTTCTTTCTCCACAGTGGCACACCTCTGGATAGCACATAAAGCAGGGGGAGGTCCTAGTTCAACCTGTCCATGTCTACCACCCATTGCAGCATTCTCTTCAGCATTTGGTTAAAACTTTTGACTATGCCATCAGTCTAGGGGTGGTAGATGGATGTCCTCAGATGCTTCTCCTGCAAAAGACGACACAGATCAACCATGAGATGGTAAACAAAAGGCATACCTTGGTCAGTCAAGATGTCCTTAGGTTAATCTACTCAGATGAAGTGGAGCATCAGCTCATAATCAATGTTACAGGGGGTGGCTTTCTAAAGAGGGACTGCTTTACCCCTGGTCTGACTTTGGCAGCAGCCCAACAAGTTCCTGCTCTTTTAAAGGGGACACTGTCACCAAAACGTAGATTGGCTCCTTACTGAACCTGGGTCCTCTTAATGTTTCTTCCGCAGATCATCTCAGAGTTTTTCATTGCCAACATCACTTCAGGCTTGCTCATTTAGAATAGATCTTAAAAATAAATAGTAACTTAATTTTAGAAATTAAAAAAAAAACTGAAAAAGTAACTATCCTTAAACAAACTATTTTCATTTTATCAGGGCATGACTGAAACCAACACACTGAAGGCCATAGAGGGCACAGCAGTGGGTATATATGTTGCCAGACTTCCAGCAGTGACTCTTCTTATGTGGGAGTAATCCTTGAGGGTGTGGTGGTACTTGAAGATCTGAAGAGTGTGGCCCTCACAACAGCTATACTGTTTGACCTTTTTATGCCTTAAATATGAGGTAGGAATATGAATATGCCTTAAATATAGTAAAGCATCTTTTGCATGTTTGCTGCCCAATAGTAAAATAGAAGGTTTGGAAGGGACAGCACTCCATGGGTGCAATGTCTTGGAAGGAGTTTTGTATTCTGTGGGTTTTCCTAGATCAGATAAATGTGACTACTATGTGAGAGTGTTCAATACTCTGAAAAAAGATTTTGGTAGAAGTTGAGAGACAAAAAATGTAAAGGAATCTAGGAAGAAGATTCATCTTGATATAATTATTCCTACCTATTAGAGACAAGTGGACAGCACATTTTTTTAAATTTACTAAATTAACACTTGTGTTGCCTTAAGAGTCAAACATGTTCTATGACCATTTTACCAACAAAAAAAAAAAATATGTTTTTTCAACTTGAAATTTGATGAATTTTCTTAAAATTACTCAAACATTAGAAAAAAGTAACCAATTCTATTTTCATATTTTAAGGCTTTACACAGCTACGGTACAAAGATTGTCTTAGTGTCTCAATTTTGACCCCAGCTATAAATGTCAGGAAACGGGTGTTGCCATGGATAAATTTCAGACCCATATGAAGGAATAACAGGGACAAAAAGGTGAAAATTACAAACACAAGGAAAACATTATGGATTATTATTTTCAGTTCTATAATGTAAATTATTTTTACTGTTGATTATCTTATGTCAAAAGGCTGCTGTCCTTTCTGGCAATATATGCCCAGCAAGCCAGCAAAGTATAGCATCAAAATATGGGTAGCCTGTGATGCACAATCCAGCTATGCAAGTTGCGAGTTACAGGTAAGCTGACAGGTGAAGGCCCAGAGAAGAATCAGAGGATATGGGTTGTACTTAATGTGACAGACAGACTGAGGGGTCACAATGTCCAAAAAGAAGAACAAGAATGTGGTTCTCCTGAGTACACTGCACAAAACAGCAGAGATCAGTGATCATGAAGACAAGAAGCTGGCTATCATTCTGAACTACAACCACAATAAATGAGGTGTGGACAAGGTGATTGGAACTTACATCTGCAGGAGGATGACAGAAGTATGATGTGCGCTGTCCCTTATAACATCATTGAAGTGCCCTCATACAAAGCCTTTGTGATTTGGAGCCAGTCCAACACTGGCTGGATGCATGACATGCGGAACAAGAGGAGGGTGTTCCTGGAGCTGCTTGTAAAGTCACATGTAACCCAAATAAGAGATCATCTCACTCACAGAGAAGCCTCTGCAGCACTTCTGCAAGCTGTTTAGAGTCTTCTGTGAGGCTGCCAAAACACCAATTCTGTCCCACCAAAAAGGACTGTAAAACAAACATTATATGTTCAACATCTAAAAACTATATCTGAAAAGTGTATACTCTTGTCCTTCCTTGGTTTCAAGAAAAGAGTTTTAATGGAGTTAATGTGTGTGTCACGATAATACCTATAGCACTAGAATTACTGACTTTTTTATTTTCTGGTGCAAGTCCTGAGGTGTTATTCCCCCCTGTTGAGATTTTCACAGTTCTTCATTCAGCTCTATTCTCCTCCTGCTTTTGTTGTGCAAACACACCCATCACCTGTGAGGCCTGGCACATTTGCATTTGTTTACTGAGTAGCTCAGATCCAAGGCAGGCCAAACCTCTGTGTGTGACATGTAAATGCCTGCCGTATCTATACAAAATAGTCAGTTTTATTTATAAAAAATTGTGTGAAAACAGAATGAAAAGTTGCTATTACAATGACATGAATAAAATGAAAACTTGCTAACACTTCAGTCTCCAATCAGAATCAGAATCAGATTTATTGGCCAAGTGTGTTGACACACACAAGGAATTTGGTTCCAGCAGTTTGTGACTCTCAAAGGTACAGACATGTGTATGTAAGGGAGTGGCATTGCATGACTACAGCACAGTGCTGTGCATAAAAGCAGACCGACCCAGGCGGGAGAATCATTTCCTCTTCGCATTTTTGAGAACGCACATCAGGATGGCCTCTGTATCACTGCAACGCAGGAAGAACCTCTCCGCACAACAGGCTTTGGCCTGGCTTCAGGAAATGGACGAAGCAGACTCTGATGGAGGAGAGATTTCATTTGTCCAGCAGACCACTGATACCTCCTCAGAAGAATCAGAAAAGGAGACGGAACAAGAACCCAACATGCCTCCACGGAAGATGCACCGTGGTACTGGGAAGCCCTGTCTGAGCCAGACGGCAAAAGACGGCACTGTGTGGGTAGAGGAGGACATTGGAATGCCCAGTGCAGTAGCAAATCGCTTGTGCTTCACTGCGCAAGCTGGACCCACAGAGTCTGCTATGGTTTGTCATTGCCATAGTACATATGATATTTATATAAACCCATTTAGAGTGAGGTTCATGTACATTTACCATTCTCTATTTGTTTATCTTCTGACAGCGTAAAATTACAAGCGTTACCTGTTAGATGTGGGAATGCTGCAGACCATCAGGGAGTGCACGGTCCATCAAGCCCGCAGAACAGAGCCGGACTGGAATTTGGCAATTCATGAACTGATGGCATTCATTTCAATTCTGTTTGTAAGAACAATCATGTGCCCCGTTGGTGTCATTGTGGATTGCTGGTCAGAAAGCTTTCTGGTGCCAGTAATCAAAGAGACAATGCCCCGAGATAGATTCATTTCAATTATGCAAAACCTTCGATTTGATGACAAGGACACGTGGGCAGAACGGGTGAAAACAGACAAATTTGCTGTGATCTCCGGCATCTGGACACGCTTCAACAAGAATTGTGCTGAGAGTTTCACTCCAGGAGAACACATGACCATAGATGAACAGCTGTTCCCTACCAAGGTTCGTTGTCCATTCACACAGTATATTGCAACCAAGCCAGACAAATTTGGGATCAAGTTCTGGATGGCCACGGATTTGGGGACCAAATATGTCTGCAATGCATCTCCTTACTTGGGAAAGGACCCCAGTTGTCAGAAGGGAGAGAGGCTGGCAGAGAGCGTGGTGATGAATCTGATGGAGCCATATTTGGATGATGGGAGAAATGTCACGGCGGACAATTTCTTTACTTCACTGTCACTGTCGCAAAGACTGCTGCAGCGCAAAACAACGCTATTGGGCACGGTGAATAAAGTCCGACGTGAACTTCCTCAACTTGCAAAAGACACTGCACAGTGAGAGGTATTCTCCACTTCAGTGCTTAGAAGTGGCAGTGTCTCCTTGACAATTTATGCACCTAAAAAAAACAAGACTGTGTGTGTTCTAAGTTCCAGGCACCAAGACGTGACGATCGGTGACGGCAGAAAGACACAATAACACGATAACAGACTATAACCACATGAAGGTATGTGAATGTGTGTATAATTTTACACCAGTGCTACAATGTTTTCTAATGTGTACTATACAGGCCTATAGAAAAAAGCACATATACTCATGACTCTCTCTCCCTCTGCTTTTACAGTGTGGTGTAGACGTGTTGGACCAAATGGCGTGGATGTATTCTGTAAGAGCAGCAACACGCAGGTGGCCAGTAGTGGTTTTTACAATATGCTAGACCTGGCGGTGGTGAATGCCTACATTTTGTACAAGGCATGTACAGAGTGGACAGGCAAAAGAAGATTGTTTCTGAGTGTTCTAGCTAAGGAACCTCGTTGCCGATTCATGCAGCACAAGGAAATATTGGCACAGAGGCAGGCTGCTGCAGCTGCTGTGCCAGGGACTGCACAGACAACGCAGTGCCAGGTGCAAGAGAGCTGCAACAGGAATCGCAGCAGGTTTACCTGTGCCAAATGCAGGGACGATGGACACTGGGTCTGCAAACGCTGTAAAGTTTGAAACACTTTAAAATAAAACAGACTTGTGTATCCATATATTGTGAATGTGTGTCTTTTGTATAAATACAGCAGGCATTTCTGAAGGTTTCCATGTCACACACAAAGGTTCGGCCTGCCTTGGTTTAAGCTAACAAATGCAAATGTGCCAGGCCTCACAGGTAATGGGTGTGCTTGCACAACAAATGCAGGAGAACAATGGAGCTGAAGGCCTGTGAAAATCTCAGCAGGGGTGCTGGTAGGTATTAGGTCCAGGGAAATTACTAAACTTTGCGTAGGGTTAGTAAATCGAGTGATAGTCAGAAACTAAGTATATTCAGGAGCAATGGCGTTAATTTCTTTATTACTTTTTCTTTTAGAAAATGCTAGCCATTGGGCCTTCCTGCTTTGCACTGCATGACCAGGTTTTGCTTTTTATGATCGTGTCAGAGGAAACACAAGCTCTGCTGTATGGACCTCACCCCTGATAGGAATGTGATGATCTGTGAAATGTCTTCTTATCAGTATAATTGCTGGACTTTCAAAAAATATTGGTCTGAAAAAATATCTTAAATGTGTCATTTTTTTTCAGGCTAAGGCTAGTCTGTTAGTAAAGGGACTTCAAGGTTCCAATGGGCACTTCCCATTTACATAAGAGGTAATGCTCAGGTCAAAATTACTGGAACATGATTGTTCATGATTGTGTACAGCCTCAATTGTACAGTAAAAGACTCCACCATAATATTAATGTAAGGTAAAGGTGGATTAATTGAATTTGATACCATTATAAAAGCACTATTATAATGTTGGAAGTACATTAAATTGAACTAAGAACTAACACCTTAGTAACACCTTAGGGCTATTCAATTAGTTTGTCATGGGGCCCAGTTCATGAAAAGCATCCCAAGTGATGGGCTGGAGAGATATTTCTTACAATATGTGTGATGACACAATAATATAGGAGCCCATATGTTGTATTGATGCACTATAGGTAAGACACCCAAATAAGCATTTTTTCCTACATTTAAACATGCTCATGTATTTTGAAACAGCATTACAACAACATTAGTGCATGTAGGCTTTTTTTCTTATTTAGAAATTAACTTTAATTAAATTTAACTGAGACTTAAGTACACATAAGTTCACAATATGGAAAATATCGTTGTTTCATAATATTTTTTGTGAAAATATATTCTTTAAGTATTTAAACTACAACTGCCATCTCAATAATTGTCAAACATTGAGGCTGCCTTCTAATGAGAGGGCATGTTTTAGATTTCACAAGAGCAGTGAACTCGAGTGTCTATGTTGTCAGTAGAGCTAGGGTAGTGGAGTAAGATTATTGTTGTTCCACAGAATTTTCAGATTTTTCTGTTAAAAAAACAACAAAAAACAAACAAAACCACAGAAAACAAACTGAAGGAAGAGAGAACAGAAGAAATGGCACTAACAAAAGTTCTCATACTGTATGTCATCGTCCTTTCAGTCATCTTGACTCACAGCAGAGGCTGCTCACGTCACTCACCTAACATCAAGTGACTCCAGCTCTGTGCGTCAGACGAGCGTCACTTTACAACTTTTAGGGACCGTTGTCCGACTGACTACATGTATTATAAAGATGCCTTTTTCACACTGCGCTACTTGTGGGGTCAGAACAAATTACCTTGAAATAGCCTGGCCATAGTATAACTTATTTGAAGCATATAAATTTGCAAATGCAGAAAATAAGAAAAGAAAAAAAGCTTCAATTATCACAATGGTGTGTAGAATTTTATATCCACTATACTGTATATGTGGTTTTTTTTGCATGAATTTCTATATTAATATTTTTGCAGTAATCGCCAGCTGTCTTATAAGATCTTTATTTTTCCATGCTATAAATATTTTACATTGGAGTTCTGAATATATGATGAGATATAGTAGGCAATGAGGACAGTGGTTGTTCTAATTCACCCTTGCTTCTCTGTTGTGAACTCCAGTATAGAAGCACGTTGCTCTTAGCAGATGGTAAAATAACTCTTGTTAAACGTTTATGAAATAGGATGAGAATATGCAACAAAACAATCTGTCATTCATTCAGTGTCTATTTACACTGTTAAAAATGTATTTGCTGCAGAAAGTAACCCTGTTGCCTAGTTACCTATGATATGTGTGATGTCTGTTATCACATTCACAAATAATGAATGTAATTCACATATAATCAATATTAAATGTTTAGAATAAATATTGTGTAAACTTTATATATGCAGAACTCTGGGTCTTGTTGCTGTAATTTTTATTGGTAAAATATTATGTAGATGGGATTAGCACCATTCTGATGTTATTACTGCACTAAACAAACAAGGCCTTATGTAACTATTGTGGCAACTCACACACACCCAGACTGAATCATGAACACACTTTGTAATTAGAAGCTAAAGAGGTTTTCAATTGTGTCTAATAATAACTTCTCTCAGTTGTGTTTGTTTCCTCCATTGGTTAACTAAAAGCACATTGCATTGTGATCCATGATGCCAAGGTTTTACTGGCCAATAAAACAATATTGGATTGTTGTAAAATTATATATCCATACATACAACAATTACCATGATTATACAAAATAATACTTTCCTCATATCTTAATAGTTCAGAGGAACATTACACAATTTTTCAATGTGTATTTTAATTGTATTTTATCAATTATTCATTTATTTATTTATTCTTCTTTAGTGGCTGCTTTCATCCTCTTCTGGGTCAAGGTACTGTGGCATCACTAAGCCCTGCATCATAACGTAACTTATCCAATGACCTATGTGACTCTTGCTCAATAACATTCTTATGGAAATAATAGTTTTGAAATCAGTTAACTTTGGATGTAATGCAGGTCTACTATAACGAAAGGGAAAAGGGCATGCTCTGACGGGATTAGCAGAAACTAAAATTGTTTAAAGGTGAGGGTGGGCATGAAGGACAATGTCAGAGACTGTTTTATTACTAAAGCCTTGACAGAAAAGTATTAGGCAAAATTAAAAAAGGTGACAATTTTTTTGGCCAATAGGTTTTGCCTCATCTATATATTATATTATATTATATTATATTATATTATATTATATTATATTATATTATATTATATTATATTATATTATATTATAGAGTTCGAATAAGTGGTAGAAAATGAATGAATGAATATTATATTATATTATATTATATTACATTATGTTATATTATATTATATTATATTATAAACATTCTGTCTGAATGTTTGCCACTTCAGTATGTCAAAATTATGTGAGCATTCCTTTGGTTTATATCAGGTTATTTAAGAGGTTATTTAAGAGGATTTATTATAAAAGGTACATAAAACGCATTCTCCATAAAGAATAGATGGCAATAGAATGACTGTACTTAAGAGATCCAAAACTTTCAAAGAGGCACTGACAGCTTTCTTGCTGAAATGTACCTGTTATTGTCATGTGGAAATGTCTACGAACAAAAGCTCAGACATAATTTGTTAGACCAAACAAGAATTTGCACAAATCATGTGAGAAATTTAAGCTGTCTAAAAACAAATTTTCCTCATGGCATCAGGTCAGAGATTTTGTACACAAAACATTTTAAGACTGACCCAATTAACATGGGGACGTCTTGAAAACACCTAACTATATGTAAATAATTTGAAGTTACTCTGTGTTTATTTCATAATACATGTATAGTAATATTCTAATTGTATGAATACAAAGTAAACATGCAGCATATTTCTCAAATATGGTATTTCCAAAGTTTTGAACAGATTTAAATTAAATAAACAAAGACTTAATTATTTGGCTTCTTGCCTCTGCCTTTTGTGTGTGTGTGTGTGTGTGTGTGTGTGTGTGTTTTTTTTAATATTTGTTGTTTCTTAGATGAAACCTGACCACACCATGAATGTTCACGCCAAACCAAAGAATGTTGATTGGTTTGGAGTAAATCAGACCAGTTCATGCTGTGGGATACCAGCTGAGTGGCTGGATGAATAGAAGAACAAGCTGCTCAGATGTCGTCTTGGGTTGTTTAAAGGGAGTGTCTTCACAATGCCTGTCTGCTGGACATATGATGCACGACCTGCACTATAATAATAAAGTGTAATTCTACAGTGATTTGGGATCCGGCCAATCATTAATCGCTATTCATCAACACCCTCCATCCTGAGACAAGACGCATGTCTTAGTTTCCACCTCAAAACGCGGTACAGACGAAAATCCCCGCAAATCGGCTTGCATGTATTCGGTTCGCTGTTAAGTCGAACCGCGTGACGCCGTCACGTCTGCGTGGGAAAACAGGTTGAAAGCAGCAGCACGAGAGCAGCGGAAGTTCATCAAACTAAAACACGTCCGGGAGACAGGAATTTTTTTTTATCTGCAGACGTGTTTAGCATCCGGCGCCCTTTCATCCTGCGTAAGTTATTTAGGATGCTTCTGAGAATTGGGACACCCGTGTATGATGGGGTGCTTGAATTAATTAGGAAGAAAAGTTTAGGATGCAGATACACGCTCGATTGTGGGAGACAGAATTGTAGAACGTGGCACTATCAGGACACAAAAGGCGAAACGCACCGCATGCGCCGACAAATGCGGAACCGCCAGGATTACTAGTGGTTATTTGTGATGAACGGTTTATGAGCAGGTGTCAGAATAAACTGTCATTTTACTGACTAGTGTTAAAACTGACTATGTTGTTGGTCAAAGTGTGAAATCTGTGTTTGCACCGCGGAAACGGGAGAGAAACAGGATAACGCAGTTTAACGCATCTCAGGCTGTGCAGGCAGGTGCGGTTACACTGCAGCATTAGGTTCATAAAATCAGGTTCTTTGTGTTTTCTTGGTATTCTGCTGGTCAAATGAACATTTCTTTTTTTCCCACTTGCTCTTGAAGACATGGATGTATTAAAGCGATTGTAGACTACTTAGGCCAGTTCAGAATCCTTCCTGAATGTCAAATTAATCCCGTTACTATAGATACCAGCAGGGTCATGTGCACTGGAACATCATGGGTTTGATATTTAATAAAAATCTATCTGACAGTTATAATAAGGTATATTTTGAATGTCGAACACCACAGAAGACATGTCACTTATGGATTTATGGAGAGCATTAATAGAAAGATGGGCGTGTCGCTGAATCTAATCTATAGTGAAGGTAATTCTGATCGAGCTTGACTTTGAATGCATATGTGAAAAAGTGTGTGTGTGTGTGTGTGTGTGTGTGTGTGTGTATTTGGGAACATAGATTTTGTACTGATTACATATAACATGGCTGCTTTCCAATATTCATTCGATTAAAGATTTTGTTTTTATTAAATTAAATTAAAAAGAAAAGAAAAGAAATAATAAAAACAGTTTGTTATATCTGCTGTGACATTACATACTTTCCCTCATCCATCAATGATCCCCAAAGCATTTATTATCATATGATTGTTTGAATAAAACAAATTACCCAGGCAATAACAGACACAAAATAACAAAATTAATACAAACTGTAAGTTTTTAAAACTTATGCGCATAATTTATTTTGCTATTTTAACTTGTCACTCTATGCAGGTCAGGGAACATCTTCCCTGACGTTACGTCAGCTGTAAAGGGTAGGAAAAAAGTTGGAAACTAACCAAAACCAGTGGAAGTGAAGGCAGCATAGTGTTGATTTGAGTATGTTTACATGGGCTTTCTTGATTCTGTTGCAATTTAATGACACCCTTAACATCTTGAGCGCTTTCTTGCCAAAAAAGTGACCTCATAATTCTAATCCAGATAATTTTATATAAATTTGAAGTGCAAAGGCCTTGGATGCTGAACACATCATTGATAAATTTGCCCATCAACCACAACTGCTGCCACATTGTCCTGATTTGAGACTTCAAATAGTAAGTTGTGTTATTTGGTACCTACCCAAAAATAGGTGTTTTTAAATATACTGGTGCATCTCAATAAATTAGAATATCATGGAAAAGTTCATTTATTTCAGTAATTCAACTCAAATAGTGAAACTCATGTATTATATAAATTCAGTACACACAGAATGAAGTAGTTTAAGTCTTTGGTACTTTTAATTGTGATGACTTTGGCTCACATTTAACAAAAACCCACCAATTCACTATCTGAAAAAAACAACAACAAAAAAAAAACGTAGCCTTGAGAGGCTTGTTAAGCAAAATCGATTCAAGAATTTGGGTGAACTTCACAAGGAATGGACTGAGGCTGGGGTCAAGGCATCAAGGGCCTTCACACACAGACGTGTCAAGGATTTTGGCTACAGTTGTTTTTTTCTTGTTAAGCCACTCCTGAACTACAGACAACATCAGAGGCGTCTTAGCTGGGCTAAGGTGAAGAAGAACAGGACTGTTGCAGAGGGGTCCTGCACACATTTGAAAAGAATTTTTGTTGAACAGCTTTTTAAAGATGCTGATTTCATTTTCCAGAAGGATTTGGCACCTGCCCACACTGCCAAAAGCACCAAATGTTGGTTAAATGACTATGGTGTTGGTGTGCTTGAACTCACCAGAACTGAACTGTCAAGAGGAAAATGAGAAACAAGAGAAAGGAGCCCCTACCAAGTATTGAGTACAAATACAGTACAAATTAACATACTTTCCAGAAGGCCAACAATTCACTAAAAAAAAAAATTTATTGTATGAAGTATTAAGGTTTTTGAGATTTGGTGGGTTTTTGTTAAATGTGAGCCAAAATTATCACAATTAAAAGTACCAAGGACTTAAATTAAAAGTACCAAGGACTTAAACTACTTTAGTCTGTGTGTACTGAATTTATATAATACACGAATTTCACTATTTGAGTTAATTTATCATTATAATAAATTAACTTTTAATTTATTGAGATGCACCTGTATATGCAACATCATTGGAAGATTGTTTAATTTGATCATTTGAATGGTTCTTAAATTTCATAAAACAATGAAAAAAATAAGTTGCACTGTCCTGGTGGTTTAAGACTAAAAATAGTAACTGGTAACTATTTATTAATCAGTGTCTGGTAAATATAACCCTAGTGCTATAGGTGTTTGTTGTGAAATTCTTTTAATGTCAGCATTAATGTTAATGTCTAATCATTTCATTTTGTAATCTGAGAATCTGAGTACTTCTTTAATTTCATAAAATGAATATATGTATGTATGTATATATATATATATATATATATATATATATATATATATATATATATATATATATATATATATATATATATATGTGTGTGTGTGTGTGTTAAAAACATAAGCCCAAGGCCTATTTTGCAAATATTATTTGTAATGGCTCAGCTCCCCCTTTAAATAAACTGGCACGTAATCACCACCTGTGTTTAAAATTCTCTGGCACTACCCCTGGCTGTGGGCCCTTGAACAGACCCTCACTGCTCCAAGGTGTCTGTTTGGCTCTCATGGCTGTTATTTTGTTATTCAAAATAGTGGTACTCATACAGTTATGTTTTTGCTAGGTAGCTAAGCACAATTTATGTGGAGTGTATAAATAAACAAATTAGAAGAGATAAGCAAGCATTCTTTTAGCAGTTAACAAACTAATATAATTTACTAAATCTGTGCCAAGTAAATTAGAACCTTATTCATTTAAATCCAAATTCACATACTTCTCCTTAACACAATGATATTAGCCTGGTAGTGATCTCCTCTCAGTCTTTGCCTACAATATTGTATTATGAATTATTGTAATTATTGTACTGCAAGTCATGGATTTGATTGAAGAGCATGCTCCTATATACCCTCCATATCCCATTTTTTCTGTAACTAGTGTTACAATAAGAATTCCTCTTTGGAATAATACAAATGTGTCAAATGATAAGGTTCAGTAAAGCCTATTTTCAGACATATATTCTGCAGTCTAACTTATCAGAAAATCAGAAAGATTTTACTGCAGTACAGGAACATTTATTCATGTTTCAATAAAAATTGACACCCCTGCTGTATTTTTTTAGTTTTTCTTCATGTCCATGTGGATTTTACCCAGGTTTTCTGCTTTGATTCCACCATCCAGAAACATACTGACAGTGGGATTGCCTATATTGCCCATAATTGCGAATGTGTCAATGTGTGCATGGCATCTTAAGCTCAACAGGCATCCCATTCAAGGTTTGTCTCTGCCTCTTGCATATTCTCAGATGTTTTCACACTCCCTTGTCTGAAGATTCTTTGCTGTGCACCAAAAAGGGTTAAATATTTTAAAATTAGCTTGTAGTACCAAAAGTATTAAATAACTTTTGATTTTTGGTTGAGCAGGTATTGCTGTGATATGTTAAAATAAACAAAAACGTTATGTTAAAATAAACTTATCTGGGATGTTTATTTGTTTGTAGCAGTTTAGTCACTTTACTTGAAAAATGCCATCGGGTTGACATTTCTCTTACAGAAGAGCTGATATGTAGAGCGAGTTAGTGCAATTTGATTTTTTTACTTTCAGACTGTCCTTCATTGAAAATATATGTTTTGACAATGTCTACTCTCACCATAAATACATTAACCTTGAGCTACATAAAACACACTAAGAATAAATTAGGGTCTTTGTCATTTGTAGTCTGGTCTGTTTGCTTAGCTTTAGTTGTTTTGTGAACCTTTTTTTAAGTAATGAGAATGAAGGTTTAATTGGAGTTTATTTGGAGATCCTTGTCTTTGAAATCCACTGTGTGTGATTTGGCTAACAGAATGGTGTAGCCAGGTATAAGCTGAATGAAAACTTCCCCCCACCATCTTGCACTTCTGATTTCGTATAAAATGCCTATCTGTGCAAACTGTCAATCAGAATGTTTTGTAGATTTCTAAATTCATTCTGCTCATGAGTTGCAGACATGTAAGCCCAAGTCATGCTTGACTAGTGCTTGACTGATGAGCTTGTTTGCTTGCATCAGGAACTGTTCCTTTCTTCATAATTCTGCCTTTCTTTTAGGTTAATCTTTGTTCCAGAGCTTTTGTGACTGATCTTTGTTTTTTTTGCATATTCCACTCTGGCCTTACAATTCATATTACCCATGCGTGATTTTGGCCTCTATATTTTTCCTCTCAAAGTTTTCTTTGAATGGTGGATTGTGATTACCTAGATCTGCTAATACACAGCAAAGCACAGGAGTTGGGTTTTACTCTGTTTACCTCTCATTCGCGGAGCTTTTTGCACAGCATTGTCTCTACATCACCCAACCCTCTATTGACTACTGTGGGAAAGCACTGTGAGTATGGGCAATTGTTTCCCGTGCTACACCAAAGGAAAGCTGTTTACTTTTGAGCTTATTACAGTAGTTGAATTGCCAACAACACTAATTTTCCTGCCGGACAGTTTTTTCTGTTTTTAATATTTAGACTAAAAAAATAGTTGCTACATATTGCTAGGATGCTTAAGCATCCTTTACCCGATCATAACAAGATACTCTTCTCAGTTCATATGATAAAATGAATCATGCTCTAAGACTTATAGAGCTTGACCATTGTCTGAGCACTATCGAAGCTGATAACCAGCACTGTGTGCTTACTGCCGTTGACATTTCACACAGATGGTGCCTGATATTGCTTATAAACCTTAAATTAAACCTTATATTGTATAATATAAACTTTCATATTTTATTATTAAATTAAAATTAACATTGTGTTAGATTTTAGGCTACAAAATTAAAATGAATTCATGCAAATTAGGAATAAGCACCTACTGTATGCACCCATGTCTACTATATAAGAATCTGCACCCCTAAGGAATTTAGTACATCAGCAAAAGCATTAATCTTTTTGAGGACATTCAGCTGAGCTAGCGTTTTGTTGAGCTCTAAGCAGTGTTTTGCTGAGCTCTAAGCAGTCACATTATTTAAAAACAGTAATTCTGAGACAAAGGCATGAACAAAATACACCATATACACCTGAATGGTAAGTTTATATATATAGTCAGGAAGATGTTTGACATAAATTTATTTAAATTCCTTTAAATTGCTGTACTGATATAACTAACAAACCAACATGATTATATAAAGTAATGGCACAAACCAAGGCAGCTAACAATACCTAAATATTATACCAATTTACAATTGACTATGATTTTAATGAACACAGGAAAACATTCAGTGAGGTTAATCAATTGCTCTAGTACAAACTGTACTGACTGAAGAAAAAAAATATTAAATTACTGTAGGTGAAAAAAATGTTTCGTTTAAATTATGACTGGTGAGAGAACGTTCACCATATATGAAGTAGACAGTTCACACCAGATCAGTGAGCTGAATCAAAAGGATAGCAGAAGACTGGCCTGTTAGGTGGCCAATATCCATTCCACTTTAAAAGGTGCTACTCTCTTTTCTTCCATTATAGCACCTAGTCTCAGAAGAGGCCTACTTAACTGGTGACAATCCAGAGCCAAGATTAGGAAGTAGGCACAAAAGTTAATTCAACATCTGATAATTGCAATGAGTCAACACCCATGCCCCAGAATATTGAGACTGCTAAATAAGAATGTAGAAATACAGTTTTTTTAAGTAATCTGATGAACATAAAAATAGATGCACAGCCAGCACATTTAATCTGAAGCCATATCTCCTACATGAAAATGATTTTTAATGAAATTATTACTAATCAGGTGTTGAATGTACTATATTTAAAAGAAACATGAATTAAGCTAAATGTGTTTACAGTATAACATTTAATGAAGCAAGTCATTAAATACATCAGCCTTAAAAACACCAGTCTAACTGGCAGATGATGAGGTGCCGCACATATTTATAATAATAATAATTTAGGCATCACACAAAAACCTAGACATAGATTTAAGGCATTTGAACTTTAATATACTTTAATAACAAAAAATTATGTAGCTACCAATAAAAGTCTACTGAGTTTATTCTGCTGATTATTATTAAAGAATTCAGAATTCTCACTATTTTGAATTCCAATATGAATTTGCAAGATTTAATCTCAAATCTAATTAGACAAAGATTAGAGGAAGCATTTTAGGAGACTTCAATATTCATTTTGATAATCAAAAAGACCCTCTGAGATAAGCAGCATATCAGATTCAGTAGTGGTTAAGGTGAGGGATTTGGTAGCTCAGTGGTTAAGGTGTTCGACTACTGATCGGAAGATCACTGGTTCGAATCCTAGGTCCACCAAGTTGCCTTAACCCTCGATTGCTCAGGTGTATAAACTGAAATAAAATTTCTGGATAAGAGTGTCTGCTAAATGCTGTAAATGTAAATGGTTAATCAGAACAGAATAAGACCCATTCATAATTGTGATCACACTCTTGTTCTAATACTAACATTCAGATTAATCTGGATTATGTATCTTATTTAAAATGTATATTAGTCCTAATATCTGATCTGATCAAACATCATCATCAGCTACTATAGAGAGGTTTGTCAACAGATTCATTATCACACATGATTGGCTTAACATCTACTCCCACATAATATTGGTCAGGTGAATGTTTACTTGGAGTCAATGTTCTGCTGACCTTTAAGTAATGTATCTGTGCTTAAAAAAAATTAGAGAGCTAAAAAAGCACCCTGCTGGTAGGTCATTGTATCTCTGCTCCCTAACTAAAAATAACAAAAATATAATCCTCAATTCTTATTTATTACTGTAACGAAGTTAGCTTAGAATAAGACCACTATAGAAACATGCACACCATCAATATATGAAAATATCAGGCAATAAATGTGACAGCTAACCATGTGGATAATAATATTTATCAGATCATTCTTTATAATGTTTTACTCCTCATCAAAAGATTTAATTTCACTAATTTCCTCTTCATAATCATCAAATTTTGTACTAGATCCCTTACCTACATGTTTCTACAAACAAATAAACCCAGAAGCAATCAAACCTCTTCTAAAAATAGTCAATTCTTCCCTAATCTTTTATTTATTTATTTATTTATTTATTTTATTTATTTTATTTTATTTTTTTTTGCCCAGCCACCACCCCCCCGACTTCGGAGGACAACTTTATTTTTATTCATATGAAGGTTTAACAAACATAAATTTAAAAAAAAAAAAAAGGGATTTCAGGGGGGAGTACACACCAGCTAGGTACACATATACAGACAGACAGACAGACAGGCAGACATAGACAGACATAAACAGACATAGATAGACAGGCAAAGACAGACAGATAGATAGAGACAGAAAAACAGACAGACAGACAGACAAACAAACAGACAAACAGACAGAGACAGACATAGACAGACAAACACACAGACAGAAACAGACAGACAGACAGGCGAGAATTTATGAGTGTAGGGTTGGTATATCTGTACGTGTGTCTATTAGTTATTATTGGGGGGTAAAGATAGGGGTGGTTGAAGTGAAGGGTGGGAAGGAGGGTAATAGGAATGCACTTGGTTCACATTAACTGTTGAATTTGTAGAGACTATGAATGGTTTCCAGGTTTCTTTAAAGGCAGATATATTATTATTTTTATGCGCAATGGTTTCTTCTGTCAAAATGAATTCTGTGATTAAATTAGTCCAATGGTTGATATGACAAGATGATTTCGATTTCCAGTTTTGAAAGACTGTTTTCTTAGCGACAGCTAGAGAGATAAGGACTGGGTTTTTATATTTGAGAGGGATGGAGGTATCTGAAATAACTCCTAGAAGACAGAGTATAGGAGACAGTGGTACTCTGCAGTCCAGGATTGAAGACAGTGTGTTGGTTACTGTAGTCCAGAGGGAGTGAACGGGCTGGCATAGCCAGGTGGCATGGAGATAGGTGTCTGTGTTCCCAGGTGCACTGTGAGCAGATATCTGTGTCAGATAGTCCCATTTTAAATAGTTTACTCTGAGTGATGTGGGTTCTGTGGATGGTTTTATATTGTATGAGTTGTAAATTGGTGTTGGTGGTCATGTTGAAGGTGTTTCTACAGATCTGTGTCCATAAATCCGGGTCTGAAGGTAGTGTGAGGTCAATATCCCATTTCCCTACTCTTTTAAACCAGCAGTAATAAACTTAATAGAAAGGGTTGTAACCCAGCGTTTATGCACATTCATTCATTCATTCATTTTCTACCGCTTATCCGAACTACCTCGGGTCACGGGGAGCCTGTGCCTATCTCAGGCGTCATCGGGCATCAAGGCAGGATACACCCTGGACAGAGTGCCAACCCATCGCAGGGCACACACACACACTCTCTCATTCACTCACGCAATCACACACTAGGGACAATTTTCCAGAGATGCCAATCAACCTACCATGCATGTCTTTGGACCTGGGGGAGGAAACCGGAGTACCCGGAGGAAACCCCCGAGGCACGGGGAGAACATGCAAACTCCATACACACAAGGCGGAGGCGGGAATCGAACCCCGACCCTGGAGGTGTGAGGCGAACGTGCTAACCACTACGCCACCGTGCCCCCCCGGTTATGCACATATCCTCTTTGAAAATGTATTAGTCAGGAATTAGGCCTTCATATCACAAAGACTGTACTAGTTAAAGTGGTAAATTACCTACTCCTAGCCTGTGACCAGTGTTGCATTGTTGATTGTGTTGAATTTTTTGATAATACTATTCCCTTTGGTAGGCCTGAAAATGCTGTTGGAGCATACACTCCACTAATGTGTTATCTTTGACTGATTGTTATGTAGATGTAATGTAGATGTAAATGACTTCTTTACACACTTCTCACTTCTTTTAGACTGACTACTATTTTTTATATAACCTACTGTTCAATTATTGTAATGCCTTACTGTCTGTGTCCCAGTAGGTGCATTAAGCTCTAGTTAGTCGAAAATGTTCCAGCTAGAACCAAAAGATATGGTATACCTTAAGCCAGAACTCATTTCCTTTATCTCATCCACATTATCCAATTCAAATTCTTTTTTTCATTACATAGGCTCCTCGTCAAATTTCATAACGTTTATAAAAACTACAGACCCATAAAGTAACTCATTGTGCATAACTGCATTCCCTTCACTCAGGCTTGTTGACAGCGGAGTGACTGGCTGCTTTATGTATCAGGGTGGACTCATGTCTGTGTCACTTTCTAAACCTTACGTGTATGTGATCTATATTATAACATTGCCTACAATATATCTACTAAACTGATAAATTTGCATTTGAAAATACAAAATGTATTACTGATTTTTCTTTTTCTTTTTTTTAAGGAAGGCTTTCCTCCATAATCTGCCTACTTATATTGGTGACCCTGCTTGACATTTGACCTGGCTTCAGTGATGGGACGGAAATTGGACCTTTCAGGACTGACAGAAGATGAGGCACAGCATGTGCTCAGAGTGGTACGGAGAGATATGAAACTGCGCAAAAAAGAGGAGAATCGCCTAAGGTAAGTATGTGTTGGAGTGTGTGTTTGTTTATTTGAGTGCTTCTGTGTATTCTGTAAATTCTATAAATCTCTAAAAACTTATTCTATTCTATAAGCTTAATCTTAAAGTGTGTCTAAAACAGAAGGCACTTGCCTTCCTGTTTTTCTGTCTAGACTGTTTACAAGCCAGTGGGGTTTTTGAATAAGTTAAAGTTTGAACCTGGTAGGCGAGATAAAATTGTATTACTGTAACTGATGCAAGAGGTGACCGGAGCATGTGTAAGAATGGTAGCAGTTTTCAGAGTGAGGTATGGGCACAGACGAGCAATGCTGGATATGCTGTTAATATATGACTCGAAAGACAGACTACAATAAAAGATGACCCTCAAGTTTCTAACCTGGGCAGAGGGAGAAACTAAGGAACCATCGCTGTAAAGTAAGAGACTGTTGGATTTGGATAGGGTAGATTTTAAACTTATAAGGAAAATCTCAGTCTTAGTCCTGTTAAGTTTGAGAAAGTTGGAGTAAAACCAACAGTTTATTTAACTTAATTGTCCGAGTTTGTGGACATATAAAGCTGTGTTTCATCTGCATAACAAGAGAAATGTATACCGAATTTCCTAAAAATGTGAACTGGGGGAAAAGATAGATTAAGAACAGAAGATGGCCAAAGACAAAACTTACTGACAGGGAATGACTGAGAACTGAAATTTTTTAACTGAACCGACTTAGTACAGTCAGAAAGGTGTGAAGTGAATAAAGGCAAAGGTGTACCAGTAATGCCAATAGGAGCTAAACGGTATAATAAAATAGTGTGTGAAACTGTATCAAAAGCTGCACTCAAATATAACAGTACAAGAATTGTTAAGAGTTCAGAATCAGCAGCCATCAGGAGATCATTAGTGATTTTTACTAAAGCAGACTGAAATGATTCAAACAGATTATTATCACTAAGGTGAGCTTGAATCTGAGTGGCAACTGCTTTTTCCTGAATTTTGGAAAAAAATTACTGATATTATTGCGGCCAGCACCAGTTTTTTTTTTTTAAGAATTGTAGTTATTGCAGCTGTTTTAATAGAAGATGGAACAAAGCCAAAAAGGAGAGAGGAGTGAAAAATAGGTGTTATGAAAATGAAAGTGCAGGCAGATGAGCTTTTTTAGGTGAGTTGGTAAAGGATCAAGCTGATGTGGAAGATTTAGATTTATGAACATAATTTGAGATTTCAGATACAGTGGGAAGTTTGAAGGAAGAGAGAACAGTGAGAGGAAAATCAGCAGGCACACAGTGGAAGTGGCATCTATTAGATTAAGAAGAAAACTGCTGATGAATATTAATAGTTTTTTTATTGAAGAAAGTCATTAAAGCATCACACTGAACAGTGACATACAGGTGATGTGGAAATTGTATCTGGGGGTTTTAGAATGTTGTTAACTGTATAAAATAAAACTTACAATAAAATTAGTTTATTGTAGTGAGCAGATCTAGCTTTAGTTAGAGCATCATTATAGAGATCGATATGGTCACTATAAATTTATAAAGGTGCTCCAGTCAGCAGCCTCTTACAGGCTATCTTAGCTAGCGCACCATTGTTTACAGTCTGGCCAGGTTTTCTTCTTGATCAATGGGACTGAAGACCAGAATGTTCATATAGTCTTGTTATCATCATACCTGAAACTCCGACATGACTCAATGAATATACAGTACTTCTGAAGCAGGCAGTGGAAAATGTCTTGATGAAGAGAGAGAGAAGGCAGTGACTCAGTGGAGTAGGGCCACAGCTGGAAGAGCTCAGTGGACGAATATTGTAGTAGTTGAGTAGCTACCTGATGCACCAAAGAGAGAGCAATCCAAACAAGTATGGCATGAGGCAGACTTTTGTATATCCACATTTTGTCTACTGGTGTTTGTAGGAAAAAACATAATACAGCCGACAGATAATGACACTGGAAAAGCAGAGCCAAATGTGCCAGTGCACGTAAGTAATTTAAGATGGACTTTGAAGGCAGAATACATCACCACATTGCTGACATACATTACCAAGGATAAATGTAATAATTTCAAATAACATATTAGTTACACACTAATCTACATATTAGAGTACAGTTTATTCTTTACTGGCTGATTGAGACAATGGATTATGTGATAATGTATGTAGGGCAGAAAAAGATACAGATTCAGAAAGCATTATGCTATGCAGAAGTTTCTTAGACATGACTCAATAACACATGACTCATAAGAATGCAGCATTGGTAGCTATATCTGTACTGTTGAATATGCAGTATTTGCCCCATGAGTTTACATTGGTCATTGTCACTGCTACATCCCTCCTCAGGCAGACACAGGCATGGCCCTACCTACTGTATATTCCATTATGCTTTCGGTATCTATTTAAATAAACATTCGAATGCTACCTTCATTGTAGCTGGGGTTAACATCACAAAAGCAACTTGCCCTAATGGAATTTCTGGCCATATATTGAGATCCTGCATTGATCAGATTGTTCATCTGTTCACTACTATTCTTAATAAGTCACTAGCTTGTCTGTGGTAACCTGTTTTAAAAATTATGTTATTCAGGTTTCAAAAGATTCTGATCATCCTGTAGTTCTTACATTACTAGTCATTATATCATGTAGTCCTTACATCACTAGTCATGATGGTCTTTGAGAGGTTTATCCTAATTCATCTGCTCTTTCCTGACACCACTGACCCTCTCTGGCTCACCTACTGCCCCAATTGTTTTATGGAAGATGCCATCGGTCATGTCTTACACATCAGCCTCACCCACACAAACATGAAGAAGGGGAAATATGTGAGGCACATATACAGACTACAGTTTAGCCTTCAATACCATAATACCCCACAGGTTGGTCTTTAAGCTCAGAGCTCTCATACTTCATGGCCCACGCTAAATCTGGGTCCTGGATCCTCACCGACCGACCTCAGGCAGTGAGAGTGAGGTACATCATGTCCAACACCATAACCCTGAACCCTGAAGGTTGTATCCTGAGACCCTATTGTACTCTACACCCAGGACCTGTGTCCCATCACAGCTCCATGTCTATCAAGTTACAGTGGTTATATGAGTCCCTCTCCAAAATCTGTGGGTCTGCATAATTTGATGAGGTGCAGGAACCTTGGAACTGGCTGTGGACATCAGTAGGTGGCAGCACCAGAACTACACCACACTGAAAATTAGTGGCACACCAGTGAGCAACTTTAAGTACCTTGAAGTACATATTTCTGAGGACCTGACTTGGAGTAAGAGAAACTTTACTGACTTACTTTGCATCTCAGTATGGTACAGAAACTGCACAACCCAGTACTGTAAAGCCCTGCAGAGAGTGGTGCACCTAGCTGAGTGCATCTTTCTGGGGATGCCCCCCTCTCTGCACAACACCTACATTAGACAATGCAGTACCAGAAAAAAAAGCATAAAATATATAGATTAGTTACAATATAAATACATACCTTGAGGCAATATTAAGTTTACTTAAATAGACCTATCAAGAAGTGCTAGAGGAACTGAGAATCAGAACCTTGCGGTAAGTAATCCTTTTGATATTGTAAAGAGGATACTGACAAAAGCCTGTCAAATTAGCAGCATGTGAGGAAATGTACAGTTTATTGTCCATGGTAACACCAAGGTTGCATGCAGGTGCTGAAGATCTCCAGGGAGCTCAAGATACGGACATGTGGATGAATCACCTATGATGACCAGCAATTCAGTTTAGCTTGGAGTAAATTTCAGCTGATAAGCTGCCATCCATGATTACAGTATATGTCTGCCATACAGTAGTGTCAAAGGGAAAAAAAAGACATAGTAGTGGTATAAGAACCCATGTGAGGATATAGCTTCACCAAGAGAATGTGTATAGAGGGGAAAAATAAGAGCACTAAGTACTGAGACTTCTGGGACACCAGTGGAGCAGATATCTGAAATCCTGCAACAGGAATACAGAAATCGTACAACAACCAACCTGCACAATGATGTGTTAAAAAGGCTTCCGTGCCAGGCTAAAAACAAACCCTAGCTGACCGCCTCTCCCTTCCATTCTGCTTTCTAATGTTTGCTCCCTGGACAATAAACTGGACTATATCTGACTCTAACGCACTACACGGCAAGAGTTTAGAAACTGCCGCGTCTTTGTTTTTACGGAGATGTGGCTCAGCTAAATGGGCTCACCTCGTTTTTTGCCGACAGAAATGCAGCTCTGTGTGGTAAGGCTCGCGGTGGTGGTGTGTGTTTACATCAACACAGAATGGTTCAAGAACTCTGTGCTTGTTTCTAGTTACTGCTCATCGCTAGTAGAGTTTGTGACTGTTAGATGCAGGCCATTTTATTTACCATGGAAATTTACCACGGTTTTCATTGTCGGAGTTTACATTCCCCCAACGCTAATGCTAAAGAGACTCTATGTGAACTCTATCAGGCTATTAGCATTCTGAAGTACAGTACTGTGCAAAAGTTTTAGGCAGGTGTGAAAAAATGCTGTAAACAAAGAATGCTTTCATAAATATAAATAATGAGGGTTGATTTCTGTCAATTTACAAAATGCAAAGTGAGCAAACAAAAGAAAAATCTAAATCAAATCAATATTTGTGTTACTACCTTTTGCCTTCAAACCAGCATGAAGTGATGGCACGACCCCCACAGAGCCCTGATCTCAACATCATCGAGTGTGTCTGGGATTACATGAAGAGACAGAAGGATGTGAGAAAGCCTACATCCACAGAAGATCTGTGGTTAGTTCTCCAAGATGTTTAGAACAACCTACCAGCCGAGTTCCTTCAAAAACTGTGTGCAAGTGTACCTAGAAGAATTGCTGCTGTTTTAAAGGCAAAGGGTGGTCTTAATATTGATTTTCCAAATATTGATTTGATTTAGATTTCTTTCATTCACTGCATTTTGTTCTTTTATGAAAATAAATGTTTAACACTTCCATTTTTGAAAGCATTCTTTGTTTACAGCATTTTTTCACACCTGCCTAAAACTTTTGCACAGTACTGTATATTCACTCCGAAGGACTGTTTATCATCGCCGGAGATTTCACTCAAGCAACTCTCAAATCAGTGCTCCCTAAATTTCATCAGTATGTGGACTTTGCAACCAGATGGGAAAACACTCTGGATCTTGTTTACACAAACAATCCTGGCACGTATCATGCGGAGCCCTGCCCCCACCTTGGCTACTCAGACCACATCTGTGTTATGCTAATTCCAGCATACAGACCACTCGTCAGACGCTCTAAACCGGTTCTGAAGCAGGTGAATACCTGGCCAGCATGAGCCACCTCTGCTCTTCAGGACTCTGTCAACCTGGAGCAGCATCCAGATGGAGATGCAACCAGCATCAGTGACCAGCTACATTGGCAAGTGCATTGATGACGTGACCATCTCCAAAATCATCACCACATGCTCCAACCAGAAGCCGTGGATGACCGCTAAAGTGTGTGCGCTGCTGAAGAATAGAGACCTAGCCTTCAGATTAGGGGACAGGGTGACCCTAAGAACAGCAACAGCAAAACTGTCCAGAGCCATCAGAGAAGCAAAGCGTGCACATGCCCAGACAATCCACAGCCACTTCCAGGACAGTGGAGACAGAGCATACAGGCAATCAAAAACTACAAGACAGCTACACCTGACTGTGATAGTAATGCCTCCCTACCAGATGTGCTGAATGACTTCTATGCTCAGTTTGAGGTGCAGAACAATGTAGTGGCAAGGAAGGTCGACAATCAAAACTTTGATCTAAATAGCATGTGTCCAGACCATGAATCAAATAAGGTTCCCAGCTGAGATAAACCAGCAAACTGTGTGGTTATTTTGAGACATAAAATATCTGTTTTAATCTGAGAAAACTAAAGAGTCAGGAAATTAATGCTAACACTGCTAATCACATGGATTTGCTTCAGAGACACTCTTTGTCCTCCAGTGCTGGGGGTTTATGAGCATAGGTATGGCCAGGGTGGACAAGTAACTCTCTTCCAAGGCCTATCTTGCAGCAGGTCATATTGGTGAAGTTTTTGTAGGCCTACCCAGCAGTGGCTGATCTCCATCATGCCACAAGCCTAGCCATCCATGCCACCAAGCATGCTATCGGTTGTTTCATGGCTGCCATGATTGTCACAGAGGAGAAATACAAAGTCTTTCTTCTGAAAACCCTGATTTCCCATCAGGTCCTGTTCAATGACAGTCAGTTTTCTTGTCAACAGAAACCAGGTGGCTAAAAGTCCTTCAGATGCATTCAAAGAGCAAATTGCACCTGCCAACCCTGCCACCTCATGTGTTTTGTGGAGTATGTGGACCTAGTGGCTTATCTGCCTTAGGCTTGTGTCCCAGTGATCCGCCAGTTCAGTGCTTCCCTGTCAGCACGCATGGTTGCATGCATGGTTACAGCTCTGTCTCCTATTTGACTCTGGGGAAGCTGTTTACTAAATTATATTGATGAGTGGCTCATGAGTGGCTCAGCTTAGCTCCGTCGAAGAACTAGTGGCAAGATATTATCTGTCAGGACTTTCATTCATTCATTCATTCATCTCCTACCGCTTATCCGAGCTACCTCGGGTCACGGGGAGCCTGTGCCTATCTCAGGCTTCATCGGGCATCAAGGCAGGATACACCCTGGACGGAGTTCTGTCAGGACTTATCTGTTTTTAACTGTTTAAGTTCTGGAGGTTTAAGACACACTCAATTGACCACTCAGGATTATGAGTTATGTGCTGCGGGCTTCTTACCCTTCATTTGTAAAAATTACCTTGGTTTCCCACCTTGGTTCCCACTATCAGGTTGCAAAACACTATTGACAGGCACCTCTCTTATGAGCTGTGGTGCAGTTCTCAATGGCTACCCCACATATTGGGAGGCCCACATGTCTCATGGCACATAAACTTTCTCCCTCCTCTGAACAGCTACTGTGTATGGGTTCATAAATAACACTGCTCAAGTGCAGAGGCTTTCACCTTCTAAATCACCCTGCCAGATGCATAGGGTTATGCATATCCAATATTTGTGCAAACCTAGGTCCCACTCTTGGGGGATTATGGTTAGAATTGATAGGTTGGTAAGCATCAGCAGTGATAAGCATCTTTAGCATTTTATTACATATGTAACATTTGGTTCCTAATTACTTTTTAAATTATTGGAGAATTAAAAACAGTGCACTTAGGGTTTGTGAACATTTTATTTTTCTAGAAACAATAAATACATCTTGAAATATGTTGTGTTTTGTGTTGTCATCTGATGTTGTTAGAATAGAAATGATTACATGTATGTAATGTGTTGCTGAGTTTTTAGCAATGATAGCATTTGCCATTGCATGGTGCCACAGGAAATCTGGAGCCTATCCCTTGGGAAAAAGTGGGGAGCACATGGCACAATTGCAAACACATGCATCTATTATAAACTTTACATTTAATTTAGAGATGCCCCTAAAGCAGAGGGAGAATATGCAAACATTGCACACACATTTGGGGTACATACAGTTTTGCACACACAGTTTGGGCTTAAGGGAATTTAACTCCTAACACCAGAGGTGCAAGGCCAACTACTATGCCACTTTTCACCACTTAATATTTGATTACCACTATATCTTATTCACTCCAGACTTGTAGAACTTTGAAGCTGTAACTATAAATGTGTTATATGTGAGTTATAAATGAATTATATGTGAGTTGTGCTTACAAGGACACAAAAAGTGTTTCATGTATACACTCTATCACTGGGTATTATATCTACTATATAAGCCTAATAATATGCCCATAGCATGAGGATGACCACGTGAGTGAGAGAGAAGAGTGTCCTATAGCTTCCTCCTATTTTAATTTTTCATTCTTTGTTTCATGTGGATTATACTATGCTTTCCAATTTCTCCTTTTGATGCTCTCTCTCTCTCTCTCTCTCTCTCTCTCTCTCTCTCTCACACACACACACACACACACATACTCCTCTCCTTTGCTATCCATTCTCTTCTCTCCTCTGTCTGCCTTCTAATTCTCCCAATTATACTCCTCATGCTTTCTTCTTGTCTTTCTCTCCGATTCTCTGTCCACTGTTCTCTGTTTGCACTCTACACCCCTCTTTACATCTCCTCTCTCTTAGCCATTCACTGCCTATGTTAATTTAATCTTTTCTATCTCCCTTTTTTCTATCTCTATCCACTCTTATCTAACCTTTCTCACTCTTATTTCTAAACATTTCCTGCTCTATCTACATTCTCTCATTTACTCCCTCCCTTCCTGTTTCTCTTTTTAGTGATTTGAAGCATGAGCTAGAGGAGGAGGATGCACGCTGTCTGCTGTTGGCCAAGCAGCGTGGCTTTAATGAGCAGTGCTGCATACGCTGCTGTGGGCCATTCAGTTTCTTTCTCAAGCCACGTCGTGTCTGCCTCGATTGTCGCTACAATGTCTGCAAAGCCTGCTGCTCGTACAGCCAGCACGAGAATGGCTATATCTGTGCCTTTTGCCACAAGAGCAGGTCAGTAAGCATGCACTCTCTGTCTCTCTCTCTCTAACACATACACACCACATGGCCACATTAAAACCTTCTGAATCTCAAACATTGATTTTTTTTTCTGTTTGCTGTTGTTCGGTTTGAATATATGAGAGCACTATGGAGCAGAACACACCCAGGATTAGAGAATGAGTGGCTACATATTAGCATCCTATTCAAGGTGGTTCTATTAACAGACAATAATAGCATCTTGGTTTATACAGCTTTAAGGAAACACAAATACACATGCACACCTGCATCTGCAAAATAATGTAAAATCTCTGCATAAAATGCTTGAATACACTCATGTGGGTTGCAGCACACATTGCACACACAGACATATACATACTGTACATACATACACATACATACATACACATACATACATACATACATGCATACATACATACATACATACATACATACATACATACGTACATACCGAATTCCGTTTTAAGTTTGAATAAAATGAAAACTAAAAGACTTTCAAATCACATGAGCCAATATTTTATTCATAATAGAACAGGAGAAATTTGACACTTATATCCACTAAATGAGCTCATTCGAAATTTGATGAATTTGTAACCCATTGTAATGAAATGCTTTGAGAGGCTCGTCATGAAACACATCGAGACCCAGTTACCACCCTCACTGGACCCCCTGCAATTTGCGTATCGTCCAAAACACTTCACGGATGATGCCTTTGCCACAACCCATTATTTGGCCTTCACTAGTTCATAGACTTCAGTTCAGCATTCAACACAACCATTCCTTAGCTCCTAATTGAAAAGCTGAGCCTGCTGAGACTAAACTCCTGCCTTTGCAACTGGATCCTGGACCTCCTGACAGGGAGACCTTAGTCAGTCTGGATTGGGAACAGCATCTCCAGTACCACCACACTGAGTGCTGGAGCCCCTCAGGGCTGTGTGTTCAGCCTACTGCTGTTCACCTTTCTGACTCACGACTGTGTAGCAATGCACAGCTCAAACCAAATCATCAGGTTTGCCGATGACGTGACCGTGGTGGGTCTCATCAGCAAGAACAATGAGTCAGCACACAGAGAGGAGGTGCAACAGCTAAGTGCCTGGTGTAGAGCCAACAACCTGTCTCTGAATGTTGATAAAATTAAAGAGATGGTTGTTGACTTCAGAAGAGCACAGAGTGACCACTCTCCACTGACCATCGATGGATCCTCTGTTGTGATCTTTCAAGAGCACCAAATTCCTTCACCTGGTCACTCAACACCATTACCAAGAAAGTCCAGCAGCATCTCTACTTCTTACAAAGGCTGAGGAAAGCCCATCTCTCTCCCCCTATTCTGACTATGTTTTACAGAGGGAGCATTGAGAGCATCCTGAGCAGGTGCATCACTATCTGATTTGAATTGTTGGGAACAGCAGATAGTGAGGACAGCTGATAAAATCATTGAAGTCTCTCTTCCCTCTATCATGGACATTTACACCAAACGCTGCATCCACAAAGCCAAGACCATTGGGGATGATCTCTCACACTCTTCTGAAAACAGGTACCGAAGCATTTGGGCCCTCCCAACCAGATATGTATAACAGTTTCTTTCCACAAGCCATCTGACTCCTCAACAACTAAACAGAACTGTACCGAGTACAATACACACACATGCACACTCAGTTGTATGGACTTCACTGATCTGCACCGAATACACATTCTTCCAATATACATCTACTGTATTTCTACAGCACAACCCATAATCAAACTGTTTACATGCTGTTTTGAACACTGCTTTTGCTATTTTTGCGGATGCTGTCTTGCACATTTAAGTCAATTGTGGTTTTGCACAATTCATTAAAATACCTCATATAATTGTTGCTATTATATTAAGTGTTCATTCCAGTATTTTTGCACATGTAATATAGAATATACAGTATGTACTTTGGTCAGTGCGCCTTTTGTGTATTGTCTTTTGTGTATTTTCTTGTAGTGTTTTATATTGTTTGTTTGCACTATCCTTTGTCTTGCACTGTTTGCACCAGGTTGCACAGATGCACTTTATGTGGCTAGTACTAACTTACTTAAGCCCTTAGCTCTGTGTTGTTCTATGTAGCTCTGTCTTTGTTATATATTAGCGTCATGGTCCTGGAGAAACGTCTCATTTTGCTTTGTACTGCATCAGCTATGTATGGTTGAAATGACAAGGAAAGCTTCTTGACTTGACTTGACTTGGGGGAGGGGTTTTAATCATGTGCTGAGCCAGCTGCATGAGCCCTGGGACCAACAAGAAAACATTCCCAAGCTGGTCCACCAGCTTGGAGATGTCCTGAACTTGAGTTTGTGTGAAATCCTCCTGTACCAGCCATGCTCTATCAGATCTGTCACAGAAGCAGTAACCGCAGGCACAGCAGGCCCAGGGGCAATCCATTTCTTTAACAGACTGATGTGGTAGAGCCGCATGGTTTTTTAGTTAGTATAAAGTATAATGATGCTTTGTTTTGTAAACATTTGTAGACATACTGTATGACACTAGTAGTTTATAGCAGCATTAAAAATGTAATGCACAAAAATTGCATACTGAGTACAAAGATGTATGTGTGTGCATCTCTGTCCAGTCTCCAGTTATTGAGTCTGATGGCTTAAGGTAAGAAACTGTTACAATGGCTGTAAAATTTTTTCAATTAATTTTTTTAATAGCACTTTTAATAATATTTGGTGATAGAATTAACTGCTTTGGACTGCTGACTGAACGTGACGCATCAGGTGTGTGATACCTGTGAAGATGTTTTTGATGTGGCGCAGCACCGCTCTAGTTTGGTGCATAACTGTGACCCCCTTTATGTGTTTATCCATTTCACTTTATACACTAGCTATTGACTGAGGACCACCTGTCCTTCTGGTATGATTCTGCCCATGATAGAACCAGTCTACAACGGTAGATTTGCAGCCTGTGTGAGAGTACAGTGAATGCGCACTCAGCTTTTACTTTCAAATAGTTTTTGATTGAACTTTTGTCTCCTTTACAATATTCTACATTAGAAAAATGCTTTTCTTTTATTCAGTCTATTTAAATTCATTTTAGGCTACCAAAAACTGAAAATTGCCTGTCTAAAGGGCTAACAGGGATTTTGAAATTAAGCCCAGGTCTTAAAGCTTTAAAGAAATATAAAAATAAAAGTTCATTATCAATATCACACTAATTCCTTCCGGTAAAAGCCTTCAAATGATGGGCACAAAACCAACCACCAAAAAAGAAAAATTGGCAACATAGTCTTCAAGTGGTTTTATCCACAATGGTCCCATGGTTCTCCAGGCTGACTATGCAGAGCCATTGACAGCAGTGAACACTTTCAAGCGACTAAACTTCAACCAGAGGTGAGAGAAGAGGCAGTCACTCTGTTGACTTAGAACATTGGGAGCGCAGGACTAGCATGTGTAGCTCAACAGAGAGTGAATATTAGGTATGCTTATGGCCATGTAATGATTATAATACTATAAGAGGCTATAAGATTATAAGATTATTAGATAATGTACATTATGTGCAGTAAGTGACTCCATCAAGACAAGCTATGAAAGCATAACTCAAAGAGAGACCCAGAAAGTGACACAGACATGAGAGCTTCCTGGGACATAAGTGTCAAACACTCCATAGTCAGCAAACTTGAGCAGCATGTAAGAGTGGAAGGGTGACAGCAATCAAGCATCATCTTTGCCCATTAACCCTCCAGATTTGCTCCTTTACCTAAGAAAATCTAATAATTAAAGGCTTGACTAAACTAATGTTTTAAGTATGACTTGAGACTGTGTCTTAATCCCAAACTCAAATCGAAAGGCTTTTCCATAACTGTGGGACTTTGTAAGCTGTAGTGTTTATTAGTTGAGGCCAAATAGCCTGCGCATTTTAATCTACAGTAAGTAGGTGTGGAGAATTATAAAAACACAAAGCTTCGCTCAGGTACTATGTCACGAGACCATTCAGTGCTTTATAGGTCAGGGATAGTATTTGATAATCAATGCAAAATTTGACTAGGAGCCAGTGTAGTGTGGCTTTTCTAGTTAGGACTTTAGCTCAGCATAACAGCTGAAGCTTATGCCAAGTTTATGAATAAGACACTTGCCTGATCAGAGGTCAGTAACAGATCATTTACTAGTTTAATCTGTGTTCCTGCATTCCCCAGTAAATGGAGTAGAGGTGTTTTAGGTAATATGAGTTCCATCGATGTAACCTGTGACTCCTGGGAAATTCCCTTATTTATTCCTGTAATTCCTCTATTCATAGAACTATACCTTTTAGCATTAGTGAAGTTTATGTAATGTGCTCTTAATTTACAAATGGCCCTGCACAGTCTGTAAAGGACTTATATACTGTTTGTTCACTAACACCACATAATTCCATATTTAAAGCTATGAGCACCTAGAGAAAAACTGGAACAGGCTGTCCTCTTTGGGTCAGAGGTGAAAGCCTGGCAAACATTGATCTTTATTCACATAGTCCAAGTAACCCATGTGTCCTTCAAATTACATTAATCTGATGTTAAACGTCTCCTGGTAGGTTTAATTTAAGCCTTAATATAGTCTTGGAATAGATCTAGTCTTTCTTCAAGAAAAAAGACTAGACTAAGTATTAGACTATTTAAAACCATGACAGAGAAAGCATATTTCTGTTAATCTGGTTTAAAGGTACATTTTAGTTAAGGACTTGGCTTAATCTCTTTCCCACCCTTAAAAGATTTAGGCACATGGCCAGTGCAAGGGGGTTAGTAACTACTGGCATTATCTGTTTAATGAAACATGTAGGTAAGGGTGTGGGTAATGGAAATGGTTGTAATGGCCCAAAAGCTTCATTACCATTTTCCAGACTTCTGTGTATGTGTGGAGCTTATGGAGGGAAGAGATACTCTGATGATACTCTGATATTCAGTCCACCCAATTCTTCTCCTTCTCTGCTGCAGGGTCTTGCTGTCCAAGATGGTGCAATTCCCAAACCAGGCAGTGATGCAGCTGTTCAGGATTCTATCTATTCCTGATGTAAAATGTGGTTATGAGGGTGGGGTGGAGAGGGCTTTCCTCAGCCTTCGTAATGATACTGAAAAGTAGACATGCTGCTAGGCTTTCATGATGATGGAGCTGGTGTTGAGTGAGCAGGTGAGGTTCTCTGCCAGGTGAACACAGAGGAATTGTTAGTGCTCTTGATGATCTCCACAGAGGACCCATTGTTGTTTAGCAGAGACATCCATTTTGTTTATATTTTGACAGGTTATTGGCTTTAAACCAGGCTGTTAGCTGTTGCACCTCCGGTCTCATTGTTCTTGCTGATGATACCTACTGTTGTCATGCCATTGAGATACACAGTGATGTATTTTTCGAGCATGAGACAGCAATTTGAGCAGCATTGGGCTGAGCACAGCCCTTGGTGTCCAGGTTTGTATGGTCCAGGTGGAGGGTGGTGGCAATGGCATCAACTGTGGAGCGGCTGAGAGGAAAGTGCATGGGGTCCTGTTAGAGTGGCAGCAGGGTCTTGGGAGACACATCAAGAGATGTGAGGCATCTCTGTCACAGGCAGGTGAAGTTGTCCTGTAGTTAGTAATTGTCTCGGGTGTCACTGCTGTCTATGAGGTGTCACCAGACAATGCCAAGGACTGGAGGCCTGGTCCCCGCAGCAAGCATAGACAGCTGCTTACCCGACAGCTTATCATTCAGGTCGGCTGTTGCATGATTTCTGTACTGTATCAGTGTTTGTTGGTCATATAAACACAGATTTCTCATCTACTGTGAAAAAAGTCAGGATTACAGGGCTTTGTACTTGAAGGATTAAGCACCTATTATGAATTTCTGCATATATGTAGAGGTGCAGCCATGGGATTAAAATGCCTGCCAGTTTTGTAATCCAGGCTCTGGGACTTAACTGCTGCACTTTTTGAATGTTTTAAACAATGATCTGTGTATGACAAAATTCTAGCAGAGGTTCTGCCACTGCTCAACTACCTAAATGATTACTTTTGAGTTAACAAGAACAACGATGGCATTGAAAACACCCCAAAAAAATGTACAGTAGACAGACAAGCTCACTCAGTGTCCTGATTATATGATATAACCATAGCTGTAGTCTAAAGTAATCATACAATAATTAGTTATTTTTTCTTAGTTTAATTTTTCCTAAAAATATGGTTTTCTGGTTTGATTATATATTTAAAGTAGATATTTATTCTTGGTACATAGTTCAGTGCAAATAATCCAAAATGCAGCTGCATGGCTTGTTTTCAACCTGCCTAAGTTCTCTCATACCACCCCGCTGCTGCGATCCCTCTGGCTTTCGGTAGTTGCATGCATCAGATTCATAACACTGATGCTTGCTTACAAAGCCAAAAACAGACCAGCTCCCTCTTACCTCAAAGCCCTCATCACTCCTCGCACTGCACCCTCAGATCTACCAGCACTGCTCAACTGGTTCCACCATCTCTCAGGGTAAGAGGCAAGTATACTACAAGACTCTTTTCTGTTCAGGCACCAAGGTGGTGGAACAAGCTTCCCCTGCGACAGCTGAGTCACTGGCTATTTTCAAATGATTTTTGAAGACCTACTTATTCATGAAACACTTCAACTAGCACTTCCTGCCTTGCTTGTTGCATATATGTTTATTAAAAAAAAAAAGAATTGCATGTTTAGTACATTTAATTTTTTTATTTACTTTAAATAAATGTACTACAATTACTCTCCTCAAACACACACACACAAACACACACACACACACACACACACACACACACACACACACACACACACAAACCTGCCTCCTGAGACATGGTTGAGTACACTCTGCAATTTCCAGGAAATATAAGGTTCATTTTAAGCAGCTTAAATGTTATGAGCAGTATTACTAATTTATGATTTATAGTGCCCACCAGAAGAAAACATCATGGAGTCCTTTCGTTGCCGGTACATCACACATTCATCAAATTCATTTGCACATTGCGAACAAAATGTACTGCATTTAAAAAGATTTGTTTGGGTTGATCTCATGATACAAATGATCTCTGATGCAAAATACCTGCTCTATTATAAAAAAATAGAGAGATATAGAGCAAAGAGATATAGATTGCAGCTTTCATACAGTATCTTTATGTTTTGACAGCAAATTGTTTAACTGAGAGTTTAACTAAAATCTTTTTACTAATTGTCTTCCTGTTGATAAATACGTTGTTTTTCAATTAGAAATGTTCATGCACGATGTGTGAAATTTAATTAAAATTTGGGATCTTTGTGCGTTAAAAAGATAAAAACATCCAAAAACGTAAAATTGATCACTTTGCTATGGGTACGGGGCAAAAAGCAGTGTGTGAAAGGTTTAACGGGATGCTAAAGACTAGGATGTGGAGATATTTTACAGCTTTTGACACTAGAAAATGCAGGAAATACATTGTACAGGATTTGTTACAATCACAATTACTATTCCAGCATCAAAATAAAGCCTGTTGGTGGGAACAATGCCAATTTCTTCAATGTATTTTAAACTCTTTAAGATCATTTTCACCAAAAAAAGCAACTAAAATTCAAGTTTAAAGTCTGTGACAATGTTAGATTTTCCCGTTTAAAAAGTCAATTACACAGAGGTTCCGAACAAAATTTTGACTAAAGAATACAAAGTTCTAACAGATATCAAAAGATTGCCCAGTATATACTGTAAATTTCAAGAAAAAGGAACATTTCACAAGCCAGAGTTAGAAACGATTATTATTGGGATGGACAGGGTGTTCAAAATAGATCAGAAACCATCAGAAAAAGTCTGTCTGTTGAAATGGGTTGGGTGGCCTGATAAATTTTATCCCTGGGTTCCTGGCCAAAAAAGTAGTTGACATCGTGTGTAATTTTTAAAAAGTTTCGCCATGAACATATTTGATAACTATAATCATTAAACTTTCATAAAGTGTGGAATCTTAGTAACCTTTCCAAGCATTGATGGACATTTATCCTAATAACAAGCTTTTTAAGATAAGATACTTTTTTTTTTAAGATACTTTTAAGTGTCACTTTTAGCGGTTCAATATACCCATAGTTGGCACTCATTATCACAGCTTGACTCTCTGTTACATTGTTTTTAAGGAAGAAAACAAAACAGTTTCTTAAGTACTGGTTAATGAAATTAACAAAATGTTGAATAAACTAATCTTGACATGGTGATAAGCTGTAACCCTGTTCAGATTAAAATACAAATGAAGAGCTCTTAATATTATCCTTTCAAAACCAGTTGAAACAAGTTGGGAGAATGAAAAGTGAGTGAGAATGGAAAGCACCTAATCCCACTGATACTCATGCAGGTTTTTACTCAATGTATGCCTATACAGATATTATTTAGTATCAACGAGTTGGTGACAGCTTTGTTCCATTACTGAGATGTGTACATATATCGGGTGAAAGCAAGTAGTCACTACTATTTATGATAAGCCACATTACTGATATAGCAATCAAAGTCAAATAAGTTCAGAACAAGTGTATACCCTTTAGTTACAGAAGGTCTATAGCTAAATCACACTTCAGACTTGTACAGATTGTACATATTCATTCATTCATTCATCTTCTACCGCTTATCCGAACTACCTCGGGTCACGGGGAGCCTGTGCCTATCTCAGGCATCATCGGGCATCAAGGCAGGATACACCCTGGACGGAGTGCCAACCCATCGCAGGGCACACACACACACTCTAATTCACTCACGCAGTCACACACTAGGGACAATTTTCCAGAGATGCCAATCAACCTACCATGCATGTCTTTGGACTGGGGGAGGAAACCGGAGTGCCCGGAGGAAACCCCCGAGGCACGGGGAGAACATGCAAACTCCACACACACAAGGCGGAGTCGGGAATCGAACCCCGACCCTGGAGGTGTGAGGCGAACGTGCTAACCACCGTGCCCCCCATTATACATATTCACTTTGATATTTTTTTTAAGATAAACTTTTACTGAATGGCATTAATTTGAGAATTAAAATTATTTGTGCTAAAGATGAATTTTGTGTGAAAAACATACTCAAAAACCCACTTTTTTCAAGAAAGAAACCATCTCACCAGCTGTAAAACCCAGTCATGCGCAAGCAACAGCCAAGTATCCTATTGAAAGCGTTTGCCTGAAGACTTTCAGCCTAGCTGCAGGGAGCCTCATTTGCTCACAAGAGAATCTTTTCATCTGTCCGTTACCTAAAACTATAATCATGGTAGAAAACGATGCATTTCAACGAATCGTACAATAAAAACACATTTAATTTTAAACATTTCAATACAGAGTTTGTAGCATTCTACATAGATGTAGCCGATATTTGTCATTGATAAATTCGGGGAATATGTGTTTGATTTCGACATGCCCTTCATAGTACAGTGAATCTAATTGTGTATGCCAGTTTTGACAGTATTCTAGAAATCAAAGAAACATGCTCATCAGAGAACTGATGGAGACTATAAGTTGTAAAGAAATAGATAAAATATTTTCCAGTGTGGTGGCCTGCAATGAATTACCTACGAACACATGGAGACAGTTCCCTTTCAAGGGAACGAGACGCTGCACATGGCTGATGCGATGACTAGGGCAAAAGAAGATATATAAAGAGCAGGATCTTTTCTTCTTAATCATGTTGAGGAAGTCAATTTCTTGCATTGCAAATGATTACTGTTCTCAATTTCTGCTATCACTTGTCCTGCATCTGTTGAGGCAGCGCGTCAGCTTTGGCCAAGGGGATGCAGGTTCAGTTAGCTGAAATTGAATGAGAGACGAATGAGTTCCATCTCGCGTCCTGTTTGGATGACTCTAATGACTCTGCCTCAGCTTCGGGAACTCGCTTTGTGATGTCTCACGAACCGAACAAGGGATTACCGTTTGCATTGGACTCTGAGGAGCTCGATGTGGGAAATGATGAGCGGTCTGCCACTGTATTGTTTCCTGAAAACAGTCTGTGGTGTTTTTGCTGTTGAAGGCAATTAAAAAACATAGAGAGTCACTTAGCTGTATTCCAGGCAAATGCCTTACTCAATAACGGAAGCATATTGCATTCACTTGAGGAAAAAAAATCTACTCTGTTTTTCTGAATTAACGACTTAATTATCTCAAAATTATGAGATAATTTTTCAGGAAAAAATTTTTTTTGCTCTGTTTTTCTGAATTAACGACTTAATTATCTCAAAATTATGAGAGAATTTTTCATGAATAAAAAGTTTTTTGCTCTGTTTTTCTAAATTAACGAGTTAATGTGGATTGCATGGAAGTAAACATGTCCCGCCTTTCAAGTTTAATCCGGTTTTATTTTACTTTACTGTTTATTTTACAGTTCAAACGAAAAGAACATTCTGATCTGCTTGACGTTGCTGTGTTTCTCCAGGATCAGTTGAACCGATATGTTATGCTTCACGGTAGCTGTATCACCATTCGTGAAAACCCGTCGATTGCACCATTGATGCAGATCCCATATGGTTTGAGTTTATCATATGAATCAACATGCCATAAAAAGTTCGGGCCTGGATTATGATACAAACATCGCCGAAGACGATTCCGGCGCCTCAGTTGCACTCCATGGGGATCCAGTATTTTCAACAATTGCCTGATTGTCTCCTGTGTCACCACATAGCCAGCCTGAATGCATTTCAGATGCATCATCTTATATCCGTGAAGCATACCATATCGGTTCAACTGATCCTGGAGAAACACAGCAACGTCGAGCAGATTTTTTTTCCTCAAGTGAATGCAATACGCTTCCGTACTCAATTCAGTTTCAATTCAGTTTAAATTTATTTGTGTAGTGCTTTTAACAATTCACATTGTTTTAAAGCAGCTTTACATAAATATAGAACCAGAATAAAAATTAAAAAGTTTAAGGTTTAAAATTAAGCTACTATTTATCTCTAACATTTATCCCTTATAAGCTAGCTGGAAGTGATGGTGGCAAGAGATGGTGATATGAGGAAGAAATCTTGAGAGGATCCAGGCTCAGAAGGAAACCCATCCTCATTTGGATGATACTGGACAGGAAATAACGTAATGTAAATGTAAATAATATCCTTTCTACAACAGTTTGAGTTTCTGGAATTAAACAACCAAAAGCTGAGTTCCTGAGGAACAAATGGGTCAGCGCAATTTCCGAGTTCACCACAGACCCAACACTAATTCCTTCCTGCCGAAGTCTTCAGATGATCGCTGATGAAGACCTGACCATAAGGCTGACTGACACAACAGTGGTTCAAAGAAGGCATGACAGTCCCTGTGTGGCCCTGTCTTAGCAATGTTATGAGTCACTGGCTGTGATCAATCCCCAGTAGACCGCAAACCAGTCGATGAGACTACAAGCAGAGGTAGGGCGTTGGTAGGTCCGAAAGAAGAGGCAATCAGACTCGGAACTCAGAACACAGGGAGCTCAGGAGTGGCATGAAAAGCTTGACAGAGAAAGAGAGAGAGATGTTGGGGATACTTTTTTTAATATAACCCTTAATTTTATATAACCCTCTTTTAAGAAGGGGGAAAATAAGATTTAATGAACACAAAATTGTATTAAGACAAAAAAAGATAAATTAATTTAACTGTAGGATTACAAAGATAATCTTCTCCAAAGCATTATAGCATTCCTTACATCTTTTAATCTGTGTTTTTAGAGACTGAAAATGAATCTTTACGTCATGATATGCTATCAGCATATTAAAAATCAAAGCATATGAATGTTCTTCCTTTTCTTGTTTAACAATTTAGATTTAACGTAAACTCAGAACTCCACATATGCACAAGAAATAAAGTTATACACTATTTTTTACTGCCTGTATATTTTGAGTGACAGATGTATCATCTAATCAGCAATAAGAATTTAATTCACAATTTCATCGTTCTTGGAATTGTTATTTTGTTTTCTGAATTGTCATTGTGTTTTCCAATTTGTTATTTTGTTTTATGGTTTGTTATTTTGTTTTATGGTTTATTATTTTGGTTTGGATTTGTTCTTTGGTTTTGCACTTCCCAGCTTCTCCATGCTGCACAAAAATTCTTTTATTATATCTATTTTGATATTGGGCAGTAGCAATATGCTGAAGGACGATGTTAATCAGTTCATAATTAGTTCCTTATATCTGCTTAGTTCTGAGCATTGTTTGATGTGACTTAACTACTGCATAGTCTAACCAAGCATGTGTGGACCATTGAACTGATTTTATTTCATGAAGTAAGCTTTCAGTCTGGAAATAAAAGATGGAAATATGGATGCAGTAATGTCTTACACTAAAACACTAGAAGAAAAATAAATGTTAAAACCTGTATTTAATATCTGGTGACCGATTTCATTTAGTGGAGTTACTTAAAGTCCAGATGATTTTGTGAACTGACAGTGAAATGCTAATTTTAGAGTAAATCCTAAAGATATCAAGTGGATTCCTGTTTACTTTATACCACAGACACATGTTAATGGTATAATGATTTCAGTTCCTCCATTGTTATGTGTGTATTTACAGGCTTCTGAGGGCCCAGTCTTTGGAGTGGTATTATAACAACGTCAAGAGTCGCTTTAAGAGGTTTGGCAGTGCTAAAGTCCTTAACAACCTCTACAAGAAGCACATTATTGAGAGAGGTGCACTGTTAGAGTTGACAGGTAGGCTTTGTCTACACACACACATACACGCGCGCGCACGTGCACACTATTAATGTGTACACCAGTATAAGGAAACATCTTCAATTAAAACCAAACTTTATTATTTCATAATAATAAATTTTATTTAATTAAAAAACTGGGGGGCACGGTGGCTTAGTGGTTAGCACGTTCGCCTCACACCTCCAGGGTTGGGGGTTCGATTTCCGCCTCCGCCTTGTGTGTGTGGAGTTAGCATGTTCTCCCCGTGCCTCGGGGGTTTCCTCCGGGTACTCCGGTTTCCTCCCCCGGTCCAAAGACATGCATGGTAGGTTGATTGGCATCTCTGGAAAATTGTCCGTAGTGTGTGATTGCGTGAGTGAATGAGAGTGTGTGTGTGCCCTGCGATGGGTTGGCACTCCGTCCAGGGTGTATCCTGCCTTGATGCCCGATGATGCCTGAGATCACGGGGGCACAGGCTCCCCGTGACCCGAGGTAGTTAAAATGATAAGCGGTAAAAAATGAGTGAGTGAGTGAGTGAGTGAGAGTAATTAACAAATTAACCTGGCTGAGAGCCACAAAAATAGGTTATTTATCTAGCAAACAGTCCCTTCATTATTTTGCAGATTTTTTTATTATACAAATGGGTTTTGTGCTTTTTGCAGAATTGAATTACAGAGAATTGTTCTTTATTCTTTTGCTCACTCCCACTAAACATGCATATGTAATTACAGTCTATGATGGCTGTACTCATGTTTAACTCACATGAATTGAAAGGGCTTTGTCTGTCATGACATCATATGTCGCTTCTTGACCCATATCGGATAATGTGCAATAATTCTATAAATATTCTATAAATATAATATAAAGCTCCTCCAAACATTGCAAATTGTATTGATTTTCTTTTCATTTTTGTAATCACAATATTGCAAAATGCTGGAGAAACTGACTTAATGTTGGGAGACAAGGTGTAAGGTGCAGATAAGAGTCAAATGACTAGCCAAAACAGTGTGGAGGGACAAGCAAATAATCAGGTAATGATCAAACTGAATTTCAAAGAGCAAGGCAGAATCAAAAACCTAAAGAACAATCTAAAAATTAATAAAATAGAATAGAAGAAGCATTTATTTTTGTCACATATACATTACAGCACAGTGAAAATGTTTCTTTGCATATCCCAACTTTAGAGTTTGGGGTCAGAGCACAGGTTCAGCCATGATACAGCACCCCTGGAGCAGAGGGGGTTTAGGGCCTTGCTCAAGGACCCAACTGTGGCAGCTTGGCCATGTTTGGGCTTAAACCCTGATCCTCCAACCAGCAGCCCATCGTCTTAACCGCTTGAGCCACCAAGCATCAGGCATCAGGCCTAATTATCATGATTTGCTCGCTATTATCAGGAGATGTTCATCAGTGTCCCTGTCAGTGCTACGCCAAACTAGAGAATTTGCTGGATTTTACGTCGGAATTGGTTATCTTACAGGTACACACTTTGGGTAGCGGTATATTGCTATCTGCACAACAAATTTCTCCCTCGCTCTGGTTCACTGGGCACTGGTGGCTGTGTTTTCCCTTTATGGAGTGTCGTGGTGGGCAAGGAAGTGGAGGAGGTTGAGCAGCTGAGTGCTCCCACTCCTCACTCCCAAGGGGTGGGGAAAGAGGAGATTACATCGAAAAATGGCTGACAACTCAGCATTGTCAACATCAGTAATGTATTTTGGATTTTAGATCTCTTTGTACTAATTGCTCTTGGACAAGAGACTTCTAGGTATGTCCTTCATTTATGTGCTTCTATAGGAAACAAAAAGACAGACATTGCATAGTGTAATGTAATTTCCTCAAGAGGAATTTCTTAGATAGATTAGTTAATAAAGATTGTTTGAGTGTTTTCTACAAAAATAAAGTGTTTGTCGAAAAAAGATTTTCAGGCTTAATATAGTGTAGAGTAGATTGAAAAACTTGACAAAATCAGACAGCTGAATACTATGATATTATATGATAAATGGCATTCTTTATTTTGAATAAAATACATGATTGATATATCCCACACACATGATGTACCTGTAAAGACCTGGAATGATTAATGTTTATGTAAAATATTAGAAGATCAGTTTGTTAGAAGATTACTATGAGCTGAAGATGAGGTGGCGAGACTCGAGGCTAAGAATCAGCTTAGGCAGACCTTGGTCATGTTATCCTGATCAGGACAGGATCAGACATTGTAATACTTTGTAATACTAATTAATAATAATTAATAATTGTAATACATTGTAATACTCAATACTGACAGTGTTGTCCTTTCTTCACCTTGGTGTTGAATCGTGTTTGATTCAAACTCAACTCAACAAATTGTCAGGAAACTCATCTCTTATGTTTATTAAGGAGCTTTGGGTCCTGTTGCATACCAGCACAAATAAATTGTGTACTCTTGCGTGTACCGACCAGTCTGCTATTTATTCAAAACTTCCACAACAGCACCCCACCATACTTTGTGGCCTGCTTTCACAAGGTGACACCCTGAAGGGCCCAGCAACGTTAGTTCAATATTGACTTATGGTCAAATGCTATCTGAAGCTAAGAATAAGCTGACATAACACAAGTTGACATTCATCTAATACGTAGCTTGCTGAAGGTATTCCAGAGATGCTTTGGAGGACAGGTTTAGTGCTGACTGATATAACCAGAAAAATGGAACACTAAGCATGAGGCAGGATTATACCCTGAAAGAGACACAGGGCACCATGTATACTGTGTGGAAATTAGTTATTGATGTTGAACAGCCCACATCTACAACAACATATGTAATGAAATTTACTGATTTAGATTAACATCTATACATTCTTCACCACTATATGTGAGGGGAAACTATCCAAACAGCTGAAAGCAGGAAACTGAGTAAACTTAATACTTTCAAAGCTGATCAATATTTGTCTAGTGTTAAGATGAACTATGTGTTTATTAATTTGGCATTTGATATTATCTGCATAGACACTGGTAATAATATCCTAGTATAGTAAAACACTTTATTATGAGCAGAGTTACAAGATCAGAAGCTTAAGACAATAAATTTGTAAGCATAAAATACGGCACGCCTTTAAAGACAGGTGAGAATTTATTATACTATTCTAATACACAGAAACTAATGTGACATATAAAGACACTAGTTCAGGTGCACACACATCAGGACACAAAGGTCATTAAAGAAGGGTTTGAATGAACAAAATACACGTAAGAAGTTCTAGCACTGTATATTTTTCAGACAGTGACCTGAATGACCCATCAACTTCTCAATTTAACTTTCAAAAGTATGTTTTATGTCAATGGTGGTTGGGTTAGGTTGGGTGTCTTTTGTGGCTGTTTATTTTTTTTACCCAGGCCCAACTCGGCTATGGCACATTACCGCTCACAGCATTTATTGGCAATAAAATCTTTAGTTAGATAGGAAGTGAGGGAAGGATGAGTATTTTTTTCTTTTCTTTTGTGATAGAGATTAATTGTGTATAGTTACAAAGAGTTTTGTTTATTATTATTGTCTTGCTGACTTCTGAAGCCGTCACCACCTAAACCAAGCAAGTGATACTGGGTCGTGCCACCTTTTTGGTATTTATTTATTTTTACTTGTATGTGGCAGTCTGACCTAGACCAAGTCGTAAAATTCAGTACTCATTGTGGCAGCTGGAGATACTAAATGCTCCCTTTCCATCATCCTTTTGGTGAATACACACCACATTGTATGCACTGCTTAGGTCATGCTTGGTAAAATACTGGGCCATCAATATGTTTGAAGGTTGAGGGGACCAGTGACAGGAAAAAAGTAAATTTAGTGGGACACTGGTTGAGACCCCATAACCAAATTATGACCAAAGACCTACCAAAGACCTTCTGTAGTGCTTGTTATAAGAACAGATGTGGCTTGATGCAGCCTTCTGCTATGCATGTACGAAATTTAACATTGGATCAGATGCAAATTCTGACTGAGATTTAACTCATACCAGCTATTCAAACTTGTGGAAAACTAAAAAGAAATTTAAGTGCAGTTAATAAAAGAAATTTCCCCTCTTGTCAATACTGAGAAACTAGAAAGAAATTGTGTAAGGGATAGTGGAAATAGTGTTGTTTATTGCTCTAGACAAGCTTCCTTTGTGAGGAAATTTAGATGCTGTGAACTTCATGAGAGGGAAAGAAATTTTGGACATGATGGAGTACACACTAAAGAAGGAGAAATAATATGCAAATGCATTCAGCACCATTCAGTGGAATGCCACATATACATCCCATGACATCCAGAAACATTTCATATCTTTAATGAGTGAGATTATCACAGATTGTGAAGAAGGTTGGTGATTTGTGATACACCCTGAAAGTAGATGGAACTAAAGATGAAATTGGATGTGAAAATATTTTATATTATACATTTTTTAATTCCTTTTTAAACTACTAGAATTTTCTGGTTCACTTGGAGGAGAAGTCTGAGTTATGCTTCTGCCTACCTCTTGGCTGATACCAGGGATATCAGGGGAGAGACTACCAAGAAAAATGCAGAGACAATGATTAAATAGCAAACCTCTTCACAATTTACTGAGACCAACGGGGAGTATTTATACAATATAATGGTCTCGTATCCTGTGTTATCTATTGTTAAAACAAAAGATGCCAGCAGAAACAGACATGGTGGTTAACACGTTTACTGATGTTGTGACAAGTTCATTACAAAGTGTCTGGGCTTTGCACATGCTTATTAGAACAGAACAGAAAGAAGTAAAAGACAAGGTTGTAGTTAAGGCGAGAAACAAATGATATCACACAGTCAGCCCAGGGCAAAGTGTGCTGGTATATATTCATAATATATCAGTAAACCACTCTAGCTCTTTGAAATCCAATCTACTTGCTCAAATAGCACAGATGTGAGACTTGAGGATAAAGATGTATTAAGAGATGTAACTTACTCTAGATTCAGATTTATAACTTATACAGTATAAACCATAAAATCCTGGACCTCTGTGATCTTTCAAACAAATTACTGCTGTCTAAAGCTGCTGATCTACTGTATACACCAGTGTCCAGCAAGCATGCAGTATGCTCAGTGCATTGCAAATCTGCAATGTGATGTGAGTTTGAAAAGCTGTGGCATGAATGCCATAGTTATCAAGTACTATTGCCACACCAACTCAAAATAAAAGACAAAAATAAATCCATTTGTTGAAATCACAGTGGGTTAATGTGATAGAGAAAAAGTGAGTGCAAATAACTCTTTGTTTGTTTGTTTGTTTGTTTGTTTGTTTGTTTGGGGGGTTTTTTGGATGTCATGCTGCTGAAAAAGGATTTAGCAAAATAAATATTTGGATGGTAGAGGCTCTATGTGCCATGAACACTGACAGCCATTTTTCCAGACATGAACAAGATCCAACCACTGTTGTGATTAATCAGCTGAATTAGTGGAGTTTATTGTGGCTTGTAGCTGCTGGCACTGAAAGTTGCATTAACATTTGGTGCATTAAACTATTGTTATAGTTAATGTGTGTATTTTTTTTCTACACTGAACAAAGTTTTCTGCGAAGCCAGTATGTTACACCAGAGAAAAACTCAGCTTGTGCAATTCTGGGAAGCACCTGACAACTTAGTTCCATAAGTGAGAAGAGTGGAATGAGATGCTTCTTAGTAGGCTACAAGTCTTCTAATGGTTAGATTAATGTTTATGGCCCTGACTGACCTCCAATTTTACTGTATGTGGTTTCATGATAGAATTGATTGAAGTGCAAGTACTATATACTTTTTTATGATAGAAGTTTTTCTGTCATGTGTGCAAAATTCTAATTAGGCTTAATTATATTAAGTGTATATTGTGTGTGTGTGGCACAAATGCGTCTATTTTGTCTTTGCGGATTATATGTTCTAATCCCCGATGGGATTAAAATGACCCCACAGCTGCTGTCATCCTGGCATCCTTGCAAATAATACTGTTAGTCATAAACAAATCAATATTTTTTTTTTGCCCAGATATGAAAATATGAGTACATGTTTTTAGTATTTTTTGATGCATCTCAGCTGTTTTTCCAGTGCTACACCTAGGAGAAAGAGCAACAGTGCATTTTGATTGTGATCTGCTTTGCCATATCTAGCATTCATTTATCAGTTATGAAAATATGAATGCTGATTTTTATACTGGTTTTTGTTTTGTTTTGGCTTCAGTTAGGGGTTGCTACAGCGGATCATTGTTCTCCATCTCGATCTTTTCTCATCTCATTTCGCATCTTACTCAGTCAAACCAACGATCTGCTTATCTTTTCTCAACACATCCATAAACCTCGTCCTGGGCCTTTCTCTTCTCCTCTTGCCCGGGATCTCCATCCTCAGCATTTTTCTTTCCAATATACCCCATATCCCTCCTCAGTGCCCAAACCATCTCAATCTCACCTCTCTCACATTGTCTCCAAACCATCCTACTGTATCTGCACGGACCCTCTAATATACTGATTTTCAATCCTGTCCATCCTCATCTCAATTTTCAATGCAAATCACAGCATCCTCAGCTCTGGCACACCCAGCTTTGCCTCCTGACTTTTTTGTCAGTGCAATGGTCTCCAAGCCATACAACATAGCTGGTCTTAACACAGTCTTGTAGATTTTCCCTTTCACTCTCACAGACACCTTTCTATCGCAAAGTACTTCTGCCTTTTCTAACAACAGCTAAGAGCTGTTCCTTGCAATCCCACTTCCAACTTGAATCTGTCCATCATTCAAACTTCAGCTGAATTCAATTCAGTTCAATTTATTTGTATAGCACTTTTAACAATTTGCATTGTCTCAAAGCAGCTTTACAGAAGTATAGAAACAGAATAAAAATGTTTTTTATGTTTATAATTAAGTTACTATATATATATATATATATATATATATATATATATATATATATATATATATATATATATATATCCCTAATGAGCAAGCCGAGAGGTGAAGGAGGCAATAAAAAACTACCTGAGATTATACGAGAAAGAAACCGTGAGAGCAACTAAGCTCAGAAGGAAACCCATTCTCATTTGGGTGATACCAGACAGTAAATTATGTTGTCATCTTCTATTTTTGTCTTTTCTCTTTAGGGGTCTCCACAGCAAATCATCCGTTTCCACCTAACTCTATTTTCGGCATCCTCTACTCTCACACCAGTTAACTATGTCCTCATTCAACACATCCCTATATCTCCTTTTTGGCCTTCTTCTTGACCTCTTACCTCCAACTCCAACATCCTTCTACCAATATATAACCACTCTCCCCCCTCTGCACATATCCAAACCATCTCAATCTAAGCTCTCTGGCTTTGTCCCCAAAACAGCCAACCTGAGCTGTCCCTCTGATGAGCTCGTTCCTAATCCTGTCAATCCTCGTCACTCCTAAAATGAACCTCAACATCTGCATTTCTGCTCTGTCTCATGTCTTTTCCTCACTGGTACAGTCTCTAACCCATACAGCATAGCTGGTCTCACTACTGTCTTGTACACATTTCCTTTGCTCTAACTTGCCTCTTCACCTCTTTTCCACACTTCCTGTTGCACTGGAAGGTTGACTACAAATATTTAAACTCCTGCAAATTCTTGACCTCAGCCCATTGTAACCTCACTGTTCTACTTTCCTCCATCTTGTTCAAACACAGTAAGCAGTGTGATAGAGAGAGGGGGATGGTAAAATTTAGAAGGTGGTATCACTCCCTAGTGATTTCTTATTTCATGTATTTATGTTACGGATGTCCAAACTTATCTGCAAAGGGCCAGTGTGGGTGCAGGTTATCATTCCAATCAAGTAATCAAGTGAAGAAGTGTATGAAGGAATGTTTGATCTGGGTCAGTGAAGGAATAAAAGTATTCAAACCTTTATGAGTTGCTAATAATCTGCAGGGTAAATTGGGATATTTAAGGTAAGGTGAAATAGTGGGGGTGTTTTCTTCTGTTGGTCCCATTATATGCAGTTTAATTTTAAATAACAAGCTATTTAACAGTCGTATTAAGATGGCCTGCCCTGCGATGGGTTGGCACTCCGTCCAGGGTGTATCCTGCCTTGATGCCCGATGACGCCTGAGATAGGCACAGGCTCCCCGTGACCCGATGTAGTTCGGATAAGCGGTAGAAGATGAATGAATGAATGAATTAAGATGGCCCAGAACTGTTTAGAGAGCTTGGCAGGTAATCCATCAGAATATTACTTTTCAAAAGTGTTGATATCTTCTCTGGCTAGCTCCTCATGTGATGAGTATAGGACTCAAAAGTAATATCTAAATGTATTGTTAATTTCCTCTTTGAAATTCCTAAAGATCTGGATTGTTATTCATATTTATTTTAATTTAATGAATTTTGCCAGGAAGTTTGTGTTTTTTATAACATATAATAGTTTTTGCTGTAGTGTTTGTTGTGGTTATATACAAGGGAGTTATATTTTTAAGAATAAGTTTCCTTATTTTGGTTTTGGTGCTTTCTGTGGATAACTGTATCATGATGAGTATATGTGAGTGAGGGAGATGCTGGAGGAGGCTGTTTCACTTGTGTCTAACTTCATTAGGGATGTGGATAAGGTAAAAAAGAAACAGGCAGAATTAAAACACACATTTTTAAAAAAATCACCATTTATAATTCTGGATACCTTAAAGGAAAAGAGTCTGCTAGTTTCTTAAATATGGCAGTTTATATAAATAATATGAGGGGTGTACTCATATGAGATATGAGTCATATGTGAAATACTGTACATACACATACATATAATCTCATGCAAATGTATTCGGACTCCTGATCAATTCTCTCATATTAATACAGTTTAAATGGTATGCTGAAATGATATTCTCATACTGAAAGTTATTGGAAGTTATTGGAAGACATTGTGTTTTTGTTGGGAAAATATTTTTAGAAAAAATAAATTAAATATCTTTCTTGCGTAAGTATTCATCCCCCACATATTAATATTTGGTAATATTTGTTGCATTTATAATTTGATATATGAAAGAATTGGTCAGGGGTCTGAATACTTTTGCAAGGCACTGTATGTATGTGTATGTACAGTATCTCACAGAAATATTACATTTTTGTAAATATTTTATTAGATCTTTTCATGTGACAACACTGAAGAAATGACACTTTGCTCCAATGTAAAGTAGTGAGTGTACAGCTTGTATAACAGTGTAAATTTGCTGTCCCCTCTAAATATCTCTACACATAGCCATTAATGTCTAAACCACTGGCCACAAAAGTGAGTACACCCCTAAGTGAAAATGTCACTTATGTCACTTGTGCTGCCATCACAACACAAACACATAAATTTAACTGTTTTCATTTATCACTACATTTCTCACTCACTCACTCATTTTCTACCGCTTATCCGAACTACTCGGGTCACGGGGAGCCTGTGCCTATCTCAGGCGACATCGGGCATCAAGGCAGGATACACCCTGGACGGAGTGCCAACCTATCGCAGGGCATTGACACTACATTTGTTTTGGTTAAACATTCATTCATTTGGTTAAACATTCTGTTAAATGTTAAACTAATTATCACTAATACTTTCATTTACAATAAATGCTTAAGAAATGAAAAGATATAATATTTAATAGTCCTAGCTTCAGATCAAAGGTGTTGACTGTGCATTCAGTATCATTTAGTTTTATGTTAATCAGGTTTCTAAAACATGAGTGTTTCTACATGTTTGTTTTGCTTAGGGAACAGACAGTCTCTATTTTGTGAACACTGAACAATGACTCATTGCAGCTAGCAGACAGTCAGTACAGCCTGCTTGTTAGATACCTGGCCTTGAATCCAGAATATCACTGATTAACTAGACCTGTTCTATTTTCTATGCTGCTAGAAATGAATTGGATGTACCCCATCAAGCCCTAACAGGCCAACTTTGCCCTCAAAATTGCTCCAATTATCTATGACTCGCATTGTTTTTGGACTGACACCGGAACATCCAGCAGTTTAGCACCCATAACCTGCTGTAACCTACATTGCAGTGTCAGAATGGGGGTGGGGGGCCAGAGCATATTACAGTAATGGACAACAACTTCACTAATTTACACACCGCTACAATATTATTCTTAGTAACCTCTGACTGACAAACACATACATCATGAGCTCCTACATGAAAAACAACCTTTGAGAATGTATTGTTACATTCACTGTTCAGCAACTCCCAGTGGCAGTGTAACAACTCAATATTAGTTTATGTTCTTGAAATGAGGGAAAAGGTTTGCTAATGCATGCCATTTTACTCATTCAGCCAGTATAAAGTTGCCAGGGTTACAATGCATGTCAAGTCTGGGTGGTTTGATTTAAATATACTAGAAAAAAGCAAGAGAAAATCTTTCTTGCAATGCACAGTGAGGGCACTCACGTCCAAGACACAAGATCACTTCTCCCAATGTACTTTACCCAAGTCTCCGTTTACTCAGGACTACAACATCAGGACTACACCAGGTTATGTATGTCTATTCCTATACATACCTATTCTCTGAAAAGGTAACAAGATGCTGCATCATGGATAATGCTGGGAAGTATCTGTCCTGGAGGTCGTGAAAGGGCATAAACAAACCGGGAGCAGAGCACTATTAGTCCTGTAAGACCCAGGAACCAGGAGTGGGGTCTGCATGGTGTGCAGAGAGGACCAACCTAGTATAGCACAAGTATCCTGGAGGGGAACACCCCTAATGGAAGACACCTAGTGGAGTGAGCCTTATTCTTTAGAGGCGATGGCACAAAGCACACCTCATAGGAGATAGCTACCGCTACCCAGCACAAGGCGCTGCTTGGAGACAGGATTAATTTTGTTGCTGCTGCCAAAGCAGACAAAAAGGGAGAGGACTTACACCACATGCTAGAGGAATGGTGTAAGTGCTTAGAACCCAAACTGGGCAGAGAAGGTGCAGTCTCTCCTGCTCTGCAGACTTGTGGGGCAGAGAGCAGAAGGCCTGCATAAAGACTGGACAACCAGATAGTAGCATAACCATTTTCAGGATCAGAAACATCTCAGAGGCTTGAAAAAGTGGCTCAAAGTGGCCTTAGAGAAGCCCCTCCAGGACCACGGAGGTCTGGGGGAAAAAAGGAGACGCTGGTAGTGCAATGTCAAGTTCAGGACACCACTAACAATTTGTCAGGCCAATCTAAAATAAGCTTAGCAAGAGCAATGTAATCACCTCCAGGAGCTTTATGAGCACCAAAGAAAGTGGTGGCAGTTAGACTACTGCATGCTCCTTGTTGCTTACATTGAGCTCCTCAGAGTCCGATGCAGACATCATTATATCTTCATTTAGTTTGGGAGAAAGTGCAAAGTGTTGTTAGAGTCAGTTAAGAGGATGATAGAAAGGGATTCATGAAACCATGATGCTTCAACAGACGTGGGACACTGGCCGAGTGGCTGGAATTTTAGCAACAGCACGTGGAACTGCCTTCAACAACAGGAATGCCACTGATTATTTTCTCTCAGGAAACATTTCAGTGGCATACCACTCACCATTGCCCACATCAAGCTCAATGAAGACAATTACTGTAATTCCTCGTCTATGACAGAAGAAATTCTCAAAGCAAGCTCCCAAAGCCGAAGCGGGGAAAACGGAGAGAGGTTAAGAAAAATGGGATCACCCATCCCTTGTTCCACTTCTGGATATATATATTTTTTTTTTCTGCAGTCTAGACAGACAGGAAAAACAATAGACACAAATATACACAGAGTGCTTCTGAAGTAAATTAAAGAGACAAGAAGCTTTTATTGTCATTTCAACCATATATAGCTGATGCAGTACTTACTGAAATGAGACAACATTTCTCCAGGACCATGGTGCTACATAGAACAAGAACAGAGCTACATAGAATAACACAGAGTTAATGACTTAAAGTAAGATGTCCTAGGCACATAAATTGCATCTGTGCAACCGTCACGTAAACCTAGTGCAAACAGTGCAAGACAAAAGACAGTGCAAACAAACAATACAAAAAACTACAAGACAAGACAGCAGGAGAGGGAGGGGTGTGAGGGGTCAGTGGTGTCATCCACAATGCTGTTTGCTTTTCGGATGCAGTGTGTGGTGTAAATGTCTGTGATAGAGGGAAGAGAGACTCCAATGATTTTCTCAGCTGTCCTAACTGCAGGGTCGTACAATCCAAGATGGTGCAATTCCCAAAACAGACAGTGATTCAGCTGCTCAGAATGCTCAAAATGTTCCCTCTGTAAAACATGGGAAGGACTGGGGCAGGAAGATGTGCTTTCCTCAGCCTTTTTAGGAAGTAGAGATGCTGCTGATCTTTTTTGGAGATGGGGCTGGAGTTGGGTGACCAGGTGAAGTTCTCCACAAGATGAACTCTAAGGAACTTGGTGCTCTTGAAGACCTCTACGGAGGATCATTTGATGTTCAGCAGAGAGTGGTTGCTCTGAGCACTCCTGGTCAACAACCATCTCATTAGATTTATCAACATTCAGAGACAGGTTGTTGGCACTTCTCCAGGCAGTTAGCACCTCCTCTCAATGTTCTTGCTAATGAGACCCACCACAGTTGTGTCAATGGCGAGCTTGATGATGTAACTTGAGCTGTGCATTGCTACACAGCAAAAATGATTAGCATGTGAAAATTTCTACCACTATCATGTATGCAGTTGTGGGCACATCCTTTAAGTGTCTTACTCTGCTCTGTGATGCCTAAAGAGATGTGGTTTGACATGATGCTGTGATATCCAAACCAATTTATCTACTCCTTAAATAACAATAGTGTGCCAAAAGCATAAAGCAGTGCCAAATATGTAATAATATTGATTAGATTATAACAATATTAGAATTCACTTATAGAGTTCATGTCAATATTTTAGTGTTAAAAATACCCAGCTGTATGACATTGCAATATCCATTACCTGATTCTTCTCCTCATACAATATTAGAGTCTGGGACCTGTTGATTTTGATAAATATCTTATCATTTGTACATAAATCAGCATTTGTTTTGTTTAGTTTACAATAAAATAAGTCTATATGCAAAGAGTATTTTATATTTATCTTTCTGTTGGAGTTGAAAATCCTCAAAACAGGGTTGCAGTATATAGGAAATTATTTTTGCATGCCTTGCTGTATTGTGTTTCTGTTAAGAGGGTGCACTGTGAAGCAGTGCAGTAAGCATGCACAACCACATTAGGAGTTTTTAACTACACAAAAACAAAGCTTACACTGATATTCTTAATATATTTACACTTTCTCCTTTTGTCTCTGTCCATATTTATTCAGACGTGAGTGCCCCTGAAGGCAGCAATGATATTGATGGCAGCGCGTGTGGCAGTGACTCAGCATTCTCTAAGCAAAGTGAAAGTAAGATCTAAAGTTTATGTTTTTGTGTAATGTGTGGTAGCAAACTGAACGATAGTTCTTCCAGAGAATATGAAATCTATATTTGCAAATTCCAAACAATATGCTGAATTATATGTTTAAATTAATGTCCAATTATAACTTTCCACATATGTTTGTCATACTGTGCTAGCTTGCTCATTTCAAATAAAGTTTCCATCGTCATGTGGACAATCCAAGATATTTTGGAAAACAGTTGTGCACAAAAGTTTTCATACCTTGGGAGAATTTACAAGATGCATACCATTTCTGTACCAAGAAAAAATGAGTGAGAAAGCAAAACTAATTGTATTTTTTATAGAACTCAGATTAATATGTAAAGGTACTGTATAACAGAATGGCACAATCAAACAAAACATAATAAAAAAAGAAAATAAGGGAAAAAATTCCTGTTTAAAATTTTGCATACCTTTTGTTGTTAATATTGTGTATTGCCCCCTTTAGCATCAATGATGGCATGCAGTCTATTGTAATAATAGTGCATGTAGTCCTTAATTCGCTCAAGTAGTATAGCTGCCCATTCTTCTTGGCAAATTTTTTTGGTTGTCATGCACAAACTGCACGTTTGAGATCTCCCCAAAGTAACTGAATGATACAGTCAGGGTACTGGGAAGAGCGCTAAGCTGGCGGAGTAGTTTATTGGTGGCCTTCGTAAGATCAATTATTTGCTCATGGGCCGCAGTGGTCTGAGCCAGGTTCCCGAGGAGGGTCGGCAGGTCAGGTGTGTCTGCTGAGTCCATAACTGGCCAGATGGTATTGTCAGGGTGGGCCAGAAGGGAGGACTCAAATGTAGGATGAAGAAGTAAATAATAAAAGTCTAATGAGCTTGATAAATAAATCAGGCAAGGCAGGCAAACACTCAGCGTAAAGACCAGTCTGTAATTCGGTACACAGGCAGGCAAGGAATAGAGGGCAGGCAAACACAGAGTGAAAAATAGTCCAATAATCCGGTACACAGTCAGGGTAATGCATGGCAGGCAAAAACAGAAACCAAAAACAAACAGAGTCAAATCAGGCAGGGCAGAAGAGGAACAAGGTGGGATGAGATCACAGGTGCACAGGGCAAACTGAGGAGACCATCTGGCAAGGAACCATGAGAAAGCAGCGTTCTTATTCTGTATAGTGCCTGATATCTAAAATGGCTGTTGCCCTGGACGTGAGGAACCAAGATGGTCGCTGACCTGTAGTGTAGCAAACCAGGAAGTGTGGGAAGAGTGCTGACAGATTTTGAGGTCAGAAGACTGTTATGGCCTTTTTCTAATGTAGCTATTGGAGGGTCAACCTTGCCTTGTGCGTTGGATAATTGCGATGTTGGAACATACAAGTGCATCCCATGTGCAGCTTTTGTGCTGTAGAATGCTGCATTCATTTTGCCATCACACAGCCCCAAAACATAAAAGATCCACCACCATGCTTTACGGTGAGGATGGTGTACTTTTCACTGTAGGACTTGTTGACACCTTTCCAAACATAATGTTTATGGTTGTGACTATAAAGTTACATTTTGGCCTTTCAAATGAGCTGTGAAGCAGCTTATTTAAGTACCTCCTTATTGTGCTCATTGAAACAACACTTCTTTCCAGAGCAGCCTGTATTTTGCTCTAAGTTGTTTGTGGGTTTTTCTTTGCATCCCAAACAATTCTTCTGGCAGTAGTGGGTGAAATGTTTTTGGGTCAACCTGACCGTGGCTTAGTATAAACAGAGCCTCTTATTTTTTCACCTCATTATCAGAGTTTGAACAGTACTGACTGGCAAGTGTTGAGATATCTTTTTAGATTCTTTTCCTGCTTTATAAAGTACAACTATGTTATTACGCAGGTAATTAACAGTTCTTTTGTCTTTACCATGGTGCAGTTTCCAGGCAAGTCAGTGCATCACCTCATGAGCTGAGATACTCACTGTCTATTTATGCTCACTAATTACAATTACACTAAATCACAAGTGTTAAAACATAATATAAGTGAGTCTATAATATCTATTTGAACCTTTGTGTGTCAGCCTGTTTGTTTATGATGTTGCCAAACATTCAAAGATGTGTAAACATTTGTTGTAGTTATCATTATGTTTTAAAAAGGAGTCAATAAACTATGTGATAATTAATGACTTTATGTGACCACTATCCTTATATAGGAAAAAATATCTTTTGTATTATCAGTCATATTTTCTAAATAAATAGCAATGTTTAACAATTTCTTTCAGGGTATGCAAACCTTTGAGCACAACTGTATATATGAAAACAGTTCAAACTATGGGTATTATTATTGTTATTATTATTATTACATTTTATTATGTTCTGAAAAAATATACAGTATACAGTATATGATATGTGTGTGTGTATATTACATATAATATTCACTGAGGTCTTTATTGGGAACACAATACTAATACTTGGTGCCTTTGTGCCCTGAAAAAATAATGCATACATAATTCCTTTTAAGTGCATTTTCATAATGAACATCTCTATTTCTACTACCTAAAATACAAGATATATGATTTTGTAGAATCAATGGCCAACCCAGTTGTGCCACATCTTATTTCACTTATTTAAAATTTGTATTGAATTCATGCAGTGTGTGTGTGTGTGTGTGTGTGTGTGTGTGTGTGTGTGTGTGTGTGTGTGTGTGTGTGTGTGCGCAGGTCACAGCATTGCAGAGACTCTCACTGTTGCCCTACGTGTTGCTGAAGAGGCCATAGAAGAAGCAATCACTAAAGCAGAGGGCTACAGGGACAGTCTGGTTTGGCTCTTCATTCTTTTTTGCACATTCCTCTTATGGATATGTTCATCCCATCCATCCAAACATCCAGATATCTGTCCATGCATTCTTCCACATATTCATACATTCACACATTAATATTTAGATTTTCATCCACCAATTGATCAAAAGATCATCTTCAATATTCATCCACCTGGCCAGCATCAATCCACCCACCAGCCCATCAATTTTGTCACATCCCTCTTTATTATATACATTGCATATCACTATTTCATTATTCTATGAATTCATTCATGCATTCAATCACCCTTTTTCCACTGTTTAGGAGAAGCAGAATGAAGCTAGATATCTGCGTGATCATAGAGAGGAGCTTGTAGAGGAACTTGCAACAACAATTGTCCAAAAAGTGAGTGTGCATTTATTCTTGAATAATAATTATCTAATTAATGTATGCTGCAAAGGTAACCGTAATTCTTTCACTTTCTCTCTTTCTATGTAGATTATTAACAGGGGGAAGCAGCGCTCAGAGATGCAGACAGAGTATGACCTTGTTTGGTCTCCGACTCACAACAGTGACCAGCCCTCTCCTACCTCAGCATCAAGCACACGGACCACTTCCCTGCCCAGTACTATCACACAGGCCTGTCACAAACCTTCTTGGGTAAGACATATCAGGATCACTCTTCAGGATTTAGACAGTGGCTTAGTACAAGTCCGCAAATATAGGGATCTGTTTGGAAGCATTTTTTTCCTGCATTTAGGTTTCCATTACATACAAAAAATATTTTTGACACCCACCAATGTGGAGAAAATTTTGTTTTCATTCCTTTTGTACGGATAGAGAGAATGAAAATATTGCCCATCATGAAAATGCACATAGTCAGCATTAATAATTAAATATGCCATTGCATTTAAGTGATAATTTACTAGTTTTTTTGAGCCCCATGTTTGCTAAGAAAACATTCCATGCACTATTATACCACTTTCATCAGCATGGACTGTTAACACAAAGCAGGTTGTCTCTATCCAAATTTGCTGTTGGCAGAAGTTTCTTAACATTCCATCTGTGTGCCATAGCAGATGAGATTCATCTATTTTCTAGTCTTCAACTGTCTTTTCAGCTGTTTCAAAACTGTCAGTTTTGATGATCCTGTGTCCACTGCTGCCTCAGCTTTCTGTGACAAAAGTGGAACATGGACTTCTGTTGTTGTTCATTCTGAGATGATATTCTGCTCACCACACTTGTGCAGTATGGTTATCTGAGTTACTGTAGACTTTCTTTCCTCTCAAACCAGTCTACCCTTTCTCTATTGCCCTCCCTCAACAAGGTATTTCCATCTGTGGATCTGTAGCTCACTGTAGGTATTTTTTTGTTTTTTTTATGCCATTCTAAGTAAACTTCCTCCAAGTAGAGGATGGTTATGAAAATCCTAGGAAATCAGCAGTTATAGAAACACTTGATTCAGCTCATATGGCATAAACAACCATTTAGTTGTCTGAATCACTGAGATTTCATTTTCCCCCATTCTTTGGGGAAGCTGCTTCAACATTACCCAAAGCTGCCAGCCCTTATCTGCAAGATTTTTGCATTGGAAAAAGAAGAACCAGTCAATATTTTGTCTCATATACATTACAGCACTTTTCTTCACATATCTCATTTTGTTAGGAAGCTGGGCCTGGCAGAGTAGGAATTAAGGCCTTTGCTCAAGAGCCCAATAGTGGCAGCTTGGCAGTGCTGGAGCTTGATCCCCAAACCTTATAATCAGTAACCCACTACAGTAACCAAAGGGCCACCACTGTCTTCTGCCACATGATTGGCTGATTAGAATTCCATGACTGAGTAAGTGTACAGGTGTGCTTTAGAAAGGGCTCAAAGTGTTTACGTTATATAAAGTTGAATACAGGGAGCCACATTTGCTCAATGTACTCTCTCTGATGACTTCCCACAAGTATTAGTACTTAGTCCTCTTTTGTTCTCTCTATACTCTAAGTGAGGTATCTCTTGGTGAGGTCATATACTCACATGGGCCATCTGTAGGCCATACTGCAGCACTGGTTAATGGTGAATTCCTTTGTATCTTTGTCTATTTAGAGGTCTCTATCAGCATTATCTCTGACTAGTGAGGAATCACTAGACAAAAGCCCTGAAGCAGATAAAGTGTCTGAAGCTGCAGAGCCAGAGCCTAATCTTGAGATTTACTCATCCTTGCGGAGAGAGTCACGAGCATCCATATTGGGGTGGAAAAATGTGGACCGTCTGGACAACACTAGTGAGTTCTCTCTCTCTCTCTCTCTCTCTCTCTCTCTCTCTCTCTCTCTCTCTCTCTCTCTCTCTCTCTCTCTAAAATGCACACACACACACTTTTTACTAAATTACAGGACATTTGTATAAATTAATATGGATTTGAGAAATGGTCAAATATTTCACTATATAAAGTCCACAACTTATTGTAATGGCATTCTGACAGAAAATGGAGAAAAATAAGACTTTAATCACTTAAAACAATATTTTAATGTTTAATACTCATAAATATTCAGTTACCATTTTTTAAAATCATGGTACATTTCAAACATACAGTAGCATAAATGTGTCTTCTCATGTCTTAACAATGAGTGCCTAATATTAACTCCATTATTACAGTCATTTATGTATATGTATTATCATCACTATTTCAGTAAGGAAAGGGGTATTTAAAAAAAAAAAAAAACACCTTAACAGAATGCAAACATTTTGCCCTTGCCTGATATTTCTCCTCTTGTAGGTGCTTCCTCTGTGCTACAGTCTCCGGATGGGAACTGGATTGCCTTACAGACTTCCCAGCATTCCCGGCCAAGCCTGCTAACCAAACGGAAGAGCTTGGTGTTCAGTGTGCTAGAGAAGGAATCTGGTGTTGTTTCAGCATATGATGAGATGGGGTCAGATTCAGAGGATGGAGAAGAATGTGATAGCTGGGGGCTTGCTCTGCTGCAGTTCCGCCAGCGTCTCTCAGAAGAAACACAATCATTAGGCTCACAGCGCTACACTGAGCACTATTCACCAATATCCTCGCCCTCCTCTGGTCACTTCACTAACACAGAAACCCTAATTTCAGACTCTGAGAATTTATTAGTTCCCCCTACTCAAACACACATCCCTGTATACAATGTCACTCAGAAAAACAAAGCTTCACCAGAACCCTGTATTCCCTACATTCCCTACGAGCACAATAAACCTGCTGTAGGATTGTCACACTCACCAAGGTTTGGTGCCCTGGATGTGAATTTTAACCCTCAGCTGGTTGGAGACAGCAGTGATGGGGAGTATCAAGCCAAGCAGATCCGAAGGTTGCGGTGTAAGAAGCGAAACAAATGCGAGTCATCTGAGCAGAGCTGTGTGCACAATGTCCTGTACACAGGGGTGAGAGAATTGACATTGTTTCACTTTATTTCATGTAGCCTACCGGTATATGAGATTTGAGCAAAAAATATTTTCTGTTATTTTCTTAGCACAAGAAAATGTTGTCTCACATTATTTGAGGTATCTAATAGTGAGAAAAATAATATTAATTATTGAATATTGATGGTAAATATCCTCAAAGGCACAAACCATGGATGCAAATTCAGGTGGTTATTCTGACTTTTTTACACCACTAGGTGGAGGCAGAGGCTCAAGTTCGACACCAACGTTATTGTGAGGCTCATGTGCTTTATGCGTCAGAAGAGCCAAACAGTAGTGCAGAATGATATTAAAATGCATGACTTTAATGCAGTCTTATGCAAACCTTTTCTCCATGAGAATCACTTCTCTCTTTATGAGAGCATACTGCATAATGCTACATTATCTTGGCCAAATGAAATGTGCCTTATAAGTGAATCTTTATTGTTTTTTTTGTATGTTTTTTTTCTTGTTCTAAGTACTATAATGCATTAAGTTATATGAAAGTTAGAATTTTGGTAATTAATTCATCCTCTGGCTGTAATTAATTTGCTCCCTGTGTATATCTAGGAGAACAGCACTCTACTGCTCAACACCATGATGATGAAAGGACAGGATAGGCAGGAGACACCATCATCTCTTCCACCTCCCACCAATCAATTACCAGACACTGTGACCCCACTCAACCATGTGACCTCTACTGCCTTTAACCCCATGCTCCCCAGTTCACTGATGTATACCCAATCTGAAAATGACATTTTGGACCATAGACTGAGGTCAAAACTCTCTGAAATGGTCTATCAAATCAGTAAGGAGGAACTGACCTCTTCAGATGACGAGCCAATCCGTAAAGTCATTGATATACAATGCGATGGAGAGAGGATGAAAGAAAATGATAGAGAAAGACAAAGAGAGATAAAGAATGAGTCACAGAAAGCGAATGATGGCAAAATGGAAATGGACAGGAAGAAAACAAAAATGGAGAGACTGAGTGAAAGATGGTTACAAAGCCAGATTAGCAGAGAATGTCAGGAAAGTGATGTGCTGAGGCAGGGACATAGAGAAAGTGACCAGAATATAGAAGGAAATGATGAAGTAGAAAGACAAATGGAAAAAGAACAAGATTTGGGAACACAACAAAAAATAGAGAGAGAAAGACAAGTCGAAAGGAGCTGGCAAGTCAGACAAGTGGAGACAGAAAGTGAGAATGAAAGAAAAGTAGAAAAAGTTAATTCAGTTGAAATAGTGCCACACATGAAAACAATAAGAAACCTACAAGAGAGCGAAACACAGCAAGTGACAATAATTACTCTGAAAGCAAAAGAGGCTTTTGTGGATGTAAAGAAGAGTGTGGAAGAGCAACCCAGTGAGAACGGACATTATTTGACTAAGGAGAAGGTAAACACAGTGTTGCTACAGAGAGGCTCTGGAACAAGAGAAGATGCACACAGCCACAGTGCTTCTGATCCAGATGAAAAAACATCTCCAACAGAGGTAAGAAAGAAAAACTGAACTTAAGTCTGTGGGTTAATTGCACTCCCCATCTCTTACACTTCCTGTCGCCTTCATATTTCAATTTCAATTTATTTGTATAGCGCTTTTAACAATTCACCTTGTCTCAAAGCAGCTTTACAGAAACAGAAGAGTGAAAAAAAGAAAAGAAATAAATATACATAAAAATAAGAAGAGGAAAAAATAAGATTAAAAATAATACATTTTACATAATACAATGCATACATTTAAAATTTTAAAAATATTAACTTATAATTTAAAAGTACTATATACCAAACCCTATCCCTAATGAAGGTGACTTCAAAGGAAAAACTCCCTGAGATGATATGAGGAAGAAACCTTGAGAGGAACCAGACTCTGAAGGCAACCCAACCTCATTTGGGTGACACTGGACAGTAAATAATGTAAATGTAAATAATGTCCTTTATGCAACCGTTTATAATAGTGCAACTGCAACCGAGAGCTACTGAGGAAGTAATGGGTCAGCATAAACTCTAAGACCCAACACTAATTTCTTCCTGTCAATGTCTTCAAATGATTGCTGATAAAGACCAGATCATACAAATGACTGAGGCAACATTGGTTTAAGGCATGGCAGTCTCCATGCTGATCCATCCACAACAATCCCATGAGTCATCGTGTGATCATCAAAATGAAGATCAGACTAGGAATCCGGAGAACTGGGAGATCGGGAGTGGCATATGTTGCTTGACAGAGAGAGAGACAGAGATAGAGGAGAAAATTTTAGGTTTGATTGTAATCAGGTGATGGACGCTGTACATTATGTGTAAAGTGCAGAAAGGTACTCTGGCAAGACTACCTATGACAGCATAACTAATAGGCTAGAGCCAGAAGGTGACACAGACATGAGGGCTTCCTGGTAGGTAAAGGATCATACCTGAGTGACTTGCGAGGGTGGTAAACCAACAGCATCCACACATCCCAGTTCATCCCTTGAATCCTCCAGATCTGCTCCTTTACCTAAGAAAAGCTATTCTTAAAAAGCTAGAGTAAACAAATGTGTTTTTAGCATGGACTGAGTCCCGTACACTAATTGGAAGGCTGTTCCATAACTGTGGGGCTCTGTAAGAAAAAGCCCTGCCCCTGCTGTGGCCTTTTCTACATGGGTACTACCAAATACGTAGCCTGCACCTTTTGATCGAAGTAGGCGTGACATATCATAAAAAAACAAAAGACTCCTCAGGCACTGTGGCATCACCACAGGAAATTTCCTCCAATATTGGTAAGGTCTTAATTCTGCCATGTATTGTGTAGACTAATAAATTAACACATTAAGAACTACATTAGAGCCTTTCTGCTTTGACTTAATGAGCACCATCTGACCAGAAATATCTATATAAACATAGATCTAAATATATACATTTGGTCAGAATTAAACAGGCAAATGAAAACGTTTTCTGTTGGATAAGCTACCTAAATATACATTTGTGTACTGTATGATAACAAAAATAAACTTTCCTTTAAAAAATATGGAGAAAATTACTTTTATTTTAAAAGTTTCCTCTCACTGATGTTACATTAGTCATCACAGATATGTTTTTTAGCTTTTAAAATTTTCTTTTGCTCACCAGATAGTGTGTAGATTATTGCTTAATCCAGCACCAAAAAATCTACAAAAGTATACATTTATCATATGCAAATATTCTGCAAGATGTGCCCAATCAACAAGAATGTACACATTTGCACATGGACAAACAAGGGTTTGCTGCTTAGTCAAATCTATATTCTCTTTATTCATTAATTTGTTAATTCATTCATACTTTAATTCATTTAGAATAAATCATGGATAGGAATGCATCTGTCTTGTTTAAAATTAAAAATTATTTAAAGTTTTGCCTCCACCTGGTAACCCAATAGCATTCTATGAAATACACTTGTATTAATACACTATGCTGATTAATGGCATCATTATCCCAATCCCATCAAAGCAAATGTACTTGCTGTCCACATGATCTAATAGAAAGCATGATTCATCAGACCAGACAACCTTCTTCTAGTCAGTAAACAGGTGTCAACATGGGCACTCTAACCCAGAAAGCCATACACAACGGTCAGCCTTTGCTTCCCACACATACTGTATCAGTGAGCATTGGGCACTCGTGATACTGTCACTAGTTCACTGGTTGTGCTTCTATGGACCACATTTTCTAGGTACTAATCACTGCATACTACACTAGCTGTCTTGGAGATGCTTTGATCCAGTCATCTAGCCATCACAATTTGGCCCTTGTCAAAGTTGCTCAAAGTTCCTTAAACTTGCCCATGTTTCCTATTTCCAACCAATGAACTTTGAGAATTGACTGTTCATTTGCTGCCTACTATATCCTATCCCTTGACAGATACCGATGTAACGAGTTATACATATCATCTGTCAGTGTTTTTAATGTTTTGGGTGATTGATGTAAGTGTGCTTTTGTGTAGGTTTCTGTGTGTGTGTCTTTTTGCCCGAACTAACAGTGGTACACCCTTTCTGGCTTTATGTCGATTTTAAAAATATCAGCTGAAAGGAGATGCTGCTTTTATTCACAAGTGTGCCTGCCACTTTTTTCATGGATCAAAGCCTCAGGCTACCATTAATTGATCACTGGGTTACATCATGCATATCTGTGTTTCAGCTTTTCACTCTCATCTGAAGTGATAATCAACATCATGTCGCTCTCCATATTTCTTACACTTTCACAGTCACTTTCTTAATGGACCACTGATTTTGTGGGATTAATCAAAGGTAACATGACTTTGATGTGTTTTGGGATGTCTTGGTGCCTGTTGAATGGAACACAAGGATGACTCTTCCCCTTGATACTCACATTCAGACATTGCTTAGGGTAATGTGGGCAGCACGTATTTGTGCCTTATTGATGTACAGTACTGTATGTGCGTGAAGTGAGGGGTGTTTGCATCAGTGTTGGCATACTACTTCTTTACATGCGTACTTGCACTTATGTCTTTATTCATGCATAGGACTGATGTGATTGTCCTAGCTCCCAGTGCATCACTAAAAGTGTATGAGCTCATGTGAAGCTTTATTCATCCCCTTTTGTGTTTTCACAAACCTCTTTTAAATCAATGAAGCTTGTAGATGAGTATAAAGAGCAATGATTGGGAATGAATATTTTTGTTTTTGTGCAGGTGCTTGTATAAATGAGTGAGTCCTAACAGTCTGCCTGTTCAGTGCTCATGGTTACTAGCTTAGAAATGACAATGACAAGTTTTAAAAAATAATACTTTCATGACAGTTTAATAGTGTGCATGAAGAGTTATGAATTTTGTGTGTGTGTGTTTGTAACAGAAATATTCGGCGGCTTCCCTATGCAGCATCACCACCGAGGTTTTGAAGGTCCTAAATGCCACAGAAGAATTAATCGGGGAGGCTGAAGGTCATGATCCCCATGACTCCCCAGCTGGGACACCACTTTCTTCTGGACCAGAAAGCAGAAAACTGGACCAGCATCTTACAAAGATGGAAGAGAATGTAAGGCCAAAGTTTAATACTTTTGTTTAAAAAAATTCCAAAACAAATACATTTTTAAATGAGCATTTCAGACCTGCCAACCTTTAGGTAATTTGTTTTGTCTTTTAGCAACTGAAAGCAAAAATATGCTAAAAAAAAAAGCCAGTCTTCGTTTTTTTCCTAATAAAACAATAGATGTGCAAATCATCATATGAATCCAGTGGAAATGAAAGTGTGTGGAACCCTGCAATTTCTATTAAGATTTTTAGTTCATTAATGTGAACTGTCTATCAATGTGTGTTTTACTATCAACTTTATTTGTATAACTATCATTCAGTAAATAACATCAGTTAACTAAATTATATTTATTACGGATGACACTGAAATATTTTGCTCTAATGGAAAAAAGTACAATATGTGAAGTCATTTATTTAAATTTGAGCAGCATTTTTCTACTGTCTTTACCAACAATTTCTATTTTTGACACATCAGATATTCGCATCACATTAGTTCTCATTTAGCATATGTAGAACAAGTTCAAATTTGTGCAGTAGGGTATGCATAACATGCACAGCTGTATAAATAGACACTGAATTAGAGATAATTTTGCCCAAAAGTAAGGCAAGAGTAAAGCAAAAAAAGCTTTCTTTTCTGACAAAACCTTCCCATTTTATCCAGGCTGGGCTGGCACTGCCAAATTGTTTTATTTCACTTTGTACTGCATCAGCTATAAATGGTTGACATGACAATAAATGCTTCTTGACTTGACGTGACTTGACTTGAAGATGTGTGCCTTTTTTTTAAAGAAAGCATGAGTAAGAAGGCAAAACAAAATAATTTTATTTCTTATCGGACTCAAGTTAATATGTAAGTCATAACAGAATGGCACACTCATTAAACAAAACATAACAAAATAGAAAGTAGTGAAATAATCCCTGTTCAAACATTTGCACACCTATACTTCTTAATATTGTGTATTTCTTCTTTAGCATCAATGTAAATGTAATAATTGTGTATGAGGTCCTTAATTGTGGTGGTGTAGCTGCTCATTCTGCTTGGCAAAATGCCACCTGTTCCTGTAATTTTTTGTTGTCTTGCACAAACTGCATGTCTGAGATTTCCCTAAAGTATCTCAATGATATTGAGGTCAGGAGACTGTGTTAGCTACTTCAGAACCTTCACCTTTTTCTGCTGTAGCCACTGGAGAGACAACCTTGCCTTGCGCTTTGAATCAATGTCATGCTGGAACTTCCAAGAGAGTCCCATGCGCAGCTTTCATGCTGTAAAAAGCCAGTATTTTCTGATAACATGCTGCATTCATCTTGCCATCAATTTTTACTAAAGTTCCTGTACCACTGGAGCTCAAACAGCCACAAAATATAAGAGATCCACCACCAAGCTTTATGCTGGGGATGGTGTACTTTTCACCGTAGGACTTGTTGACTTCTCTCCAAACATAGTTTTTATGGTTGTGACTATAAAGTTCAATTTTGGTCTCATTACTCCAAATAACATTGCTCCAGAAGCTGTGAGGCTTATCTAGGTAAAGTTAAACTATGTTGTTATGCTAGATAGATAGATAGATAGATAGATAGATAGATAGATAGATAGATAGATAGATAGATAGATAGATAGATGGCACTGAACAGGCATTCTCGCTTGAAAATTTGTTGTACTGTACTAAAATTTGTTGTTTGTCTCGCTTGAAAATTTGTTGTTTGTAGTATCTTTGTAAATGCTGAAATTGTGAACTAAGAGTTTTGATTATATACAGAGAATTGTTTTTCTTTCTCATCATTTTTGTTCAATTTACTTCATCAAAAAGTAAATTCTGTATACTCATCTTTTCATATTAAACAGTAAACATAACTTATGTTTATATTCTAGTTCTAGTCTTCTAGTCTAGTTAATATAAGGAAAAATTAAATAGAAATTTCAAGTTCTGAGATTGCAAAGTTACTCTATAATGTAATAATGTAAACTAATAAAAATAATAAGCTTGAAGACACATGCTAATATGCTAATAAGAAAATATGCTAATACATATTTTGTTCCTGAAACAAAAGATAATCAGCAGGTACAACAGGTTGTGGACAGGAGAGGTTAATATAATTTGTCAAAAATATGTAGTCATGGCCTTTAGACTACAAAGTAATGTAATTTAATTCAAGATTTTATGACTTTGCATGATATGGAATGTGTGCAGATTGAAAATCTGGGATTCATTGGTTGTGTGTGTGTGTGTGTGTGTGTGTGTGTGTAGGTGTACTTGGCTGCAGGTACTGTATATGGTCTGGAGGGGGCATTGAGTGATCTGGAGGACTGTGCACGCAGCATCAGCAGTTCTACTACTGAAACTGAACTGGCCTTTCTGGAGGATCAGGTGGCTACTGCGGCTGTTCAAGTGCAGCAGTCTGAATTACAGGTATGTAGCTTCCTTTTGCATCAACAGTTACTCATGTTTGGTTTGTCCTTTGTGGTGGTATGTCGACATTCCCCTGGTTACTGTGGCTCTCGATGATCCACAAAAACTTGCTGATGCACCAACAATTTTATGATTATAGTGTATGGATAAGAACAACCCTTATATCATTTCTCAAGGTATCAATTCCTCAAGGTTTTAGACATATTCCATGATTAATCTTGTAATTACCTGAAAATAAATGCTGCCCATCCATGTTGCAAATCTCCTGTTCTAACACATCCCAAACGCACTCTATTGGATTTAACTATTGTGACCATTGATCTTGATTTGATTTGAGATGACTTGGGCATCATGGCATGGCACATTAAAATGCTGAAAGTGCTATTATCAGATGCCAAAAAGAGCATAGTGAGCAAGAATCATCAAATAGATTGTAATATTTAAAGAAGTGTTGACAAAAACAGGATTTTTTAGAAGTGTGTGCTACGATGTACTTTCATATCAGCAATGCAATACTTCTTATAAAGCTAGGACATAGAATGCTGTTCTGTTTCTTTTTATAGATCTCAGACATTGAAGCAAGAATATCAGCACTTAAAAATGCTGGTTTGAATGTATCAGTGTGCTCTCGATTTCCCAAGCTCAAGGTGAGTTTTATGAATATAGTGCTAACTTGTTTATGTAGTATAAAGAAAATAATTGTCTTTGTTAAACATGCAATTGTTTATTTGTTATAATTGTTATGTACAGTTATCATTATAATCAAGCTAATTCCTTCCTAATCAAGATATGCTTAGAAAATGGCTCTCAATTTTCTAAAACGGATTCTACTTATAACCCTATCTAATAGGGACATCTCTGTTGCAGTCCTGGATCCTTTTTTCTAATACTGTGGTATAGGCAAATACCTGGTCCATAATATTTGGCTAATTAGTATAGTATAATTTTCATGAATATTCCTGAAAGATTAAATTGTTCTTCACACAACAATATATGAGAGAGCTTACAACCACAAAATGATGTCTAAACAATAAATGATCATACATAACATATGAGTGTTAAATATTAAATCCGCAGATTTGGAATGCTCTATGAATAATCCAGCAAGTAAATAAAACATGGGATATACAGTAGATTTTTATTTACACCAAATTTGAGCTGTTTTGTATGTTCATTTCTTTTTAGTTTTTTGTCTTTTTGTGTTTCTTTAATGTTTGTGTAAGACATTTTATTTAATTAAAGATTAGAGTAATGGTATTTGTGTTGTTATAATTTCCTAGAATGTCATTTTACTTTTTTTTTAAATGCAAGTCATTTGTTTGAGCCTAAGGGCTAGTTTTAATTACATAGAAGCCAGTTATTTCTAGTTGCAGGAAAGCAGGCTCTTCATAAATGTCAGATCACTTGGAATTTAGTTTCTTTCATTTTATATATTTGGATGCATGATAGTATTTTAACGTAGATATATTCCTTAGCCTCAGACCTTGGATTCCTCAAGACACCAGAGAAGAAAGCTGCCTGCTCCACCTGCCACAGGTAAATTCCCTCACAGTATGCATGTTCACAGTGTTATCATAGTTCAGGCAACAAACTTGCAACAAACTTGGTCATATGTTATTAATATTGTTTACATAATGATATTATTTATGTGTCTTTTTTCCATCTAGAAATTTTACTTAGCTATCAATTTTTCAAAATTTAATGAAAGGAAATGCTGTAAAGGGGCACGGTGGCTTAGAGGTTAGCACGTTCGCCTCACACCTCCAGGGTCGGGGTTCGAATCCCGCCTCCACCTTGTGTGTGTGGAGTTTGCATGTTCTCCCCGTGCCTCGGGGGTTTCCTCCGGGTACTCCGGTTTCCTCCCCCGGTCCAAAGACATGCATGGTAGGTTGATTGGCATCTCTGGAAAATTGTCCGTAGTGTGTGATTGCGTGAGTGAATGAGAGTGTGTGTGTGCCCTGCGATGGGTTGGCACTCCGTCCAGGGTGTATCCTGCCTTGATGCCCGATGACGCCTGAGATAGGCACAGGCTCCCCGTGACCCGAGGTAGTTCGGATAAGCGGTAGAAGATGAATGAATGAATGAATGAAATGCTGTAAAGCAAAGATCCATTTAAAGTAAATCAGTACTTAATTTATTTAAAAATAAATTAAATCTGACTACCCTAAAGAAGAGTAAACAAGTATAAATAAAGAAAATATTTGGCATGATAACCCATTGCCTTTAAAAAGTGCTAACGCACTTTTCAAACAAAAATGTAATGTTTACAAATTAACGTGTCTTATAACTTCATTTTATAGTGAAGTCTTTCCCAGCACTTTACCAGTGATGAAGCAAATTGTGTTTGTCTAACATTTGTGTTTTTCCTAACATGGCTCATTTCCTTATTCCAAAATGTAAATATAGAACAAATGATGTTTTTTTGAAGTCTAAACTTGCTAAATATAGTACCCTGTATGAACAGTGCAGTGTGTGTGTGTCCTTCTGAATGTACGTGTGCCAGTGGATCAATGCTAAGATCCCTAAACCATTTTCCCTGATCCATAGAAGAACTACATATCCCCCTCACATTCTATTGATATTCATCAAAGAAGTATTCCTCTAAATAAGATAAAAAAATTGAATATGAGCAGAAATATAGAAGGAAAATGTGAGCATGGAAAATAGGAAGAGGCACAGCTAAATTCATCAGTCTGCATGAGTGGCACACTGTCCATTAGAGGTGCTGAATAAGTCAATAATATCCTTTTTTTCACCTTTATCTTCCCCTTCCCTTCTATCTTTGTTTCCCTAAAGAACTCCCTTTTAATTAGTGTTAGTTCTCTGGATCTATCACAGATGATGGCTGCTCACCATTAATTATTCACCTTTAGTTGCAGATTCAAAAGGCAAACTTTGTAATATGTTTAGAAAGCCATCCTACAGCCTTTCTAGTTAACTACTTTAGAAAATTTTCCATTTTGTTGCCATGTCCTAAAGCATTATGGAAAAATGGAGTGTTCCCTACAATCCTATACTTTGCATAGATTAATCATATCACATTCATTCATTCCATTTCCACCTTCACCAGACATGCATTGGGAAAGAGTGCTCTCAGAAACCTGTCTCAAAACATTTTTTTTCCTCTCCAGAAAACTCAGATGCAGACTCAAAATATTTGCAGCCATGAGAGTAACAGACACAACCTCCATCCTGGTCTGTGATCCTCAACGTCATTTAATTCCATCTCAGTTTTGTCTACTGACCCTCAGGCCCACACCAGTGCCTTGTTCAAAACATCTGCTCCTTCTCAACTCCTCAGCCATCACCCAGTTTCAAAAATGGTCTCAGCAAACAAGAGGGATTATATAAGAATGAAGCTCCCAAACTCACCCTTCTGCCAGAAATATTGTGTTGTTTGCTGTATTTTCTTGGAGCAAACTCTTGTATCTCATGCCAGCGCACCTGAACATTCATAAACAAAAAAGTGTCATGAGTTTTTCTACATTCCTGTTCTTCACCTCCCAGGGTCTCACGCTTTTCTTTCGGCCTTAGAAACTACCATCATAGAGAGTATATTCATATAAACTCCATATATAGAGTTGTACATACAGTATATGATTTTTCTAAATGTCAGTTCTGGTTCTGGATGTTGACAGTGTGACAAAAATACAATTGTGTATGATCTGTGTTCCCAAAAGAGGCCAAACTGTGTTTCTTAAAAATGCTATATGTGTGAAAAGTCATTGTGAATCTAAAAAAGAACTACTGCACAATGGAAATTAATATCTTTTTTTAAATTATGTTTAATTTACATGGAATTATATCACAGGTTCCAAAATCAGATTCTCAGTGATCTAACTGTGTATGCCAATTATCAGATCAAATCAGGAGCATGGCTATAATTAATTATTTAATTGTGTTTTTGATATTGCTGTCATAATATTTTCATAACAATGACCCATAGATGTAACAGGAGTGTGTGGAGAAGCACCTTCATTACAATGATGAATGTGTGGCCAGTAAAAATACTGTACATCCCACACTAATACTGACCACTGAAAGTTAGTACATAAATACATATACATACAGTTAATCTTCCTGCGTTTGCATGAATGCAGGTATAATTTTCTCTAAAGATGTATTAGTACATAATTAACTGCAAAAGATAACTATGTCCTTTATTGTTACATATCCAAATATGGTATAGTGAAATTATTTTGCATATACTAGTTTATTAGGAAACTAGAGTCAGAGCACACAATCAGTCGTAATTCAGAAGCTGGGGCGCATAGAGGACCTTGTTCAAGGGCTCAAAACTGGCTACTTGGTGATCTGAGTGGTGCCAAGAGGAACTGATTCTATGAATCCAACAAGAGAAAGATAAGCTGAATTGAAATGTTCTCTATTCTATGCATATTAAGAAAAATGTTTAAATGGTAAATGATCGACTCCTGTTAATTTCTCCTACATCACTCCTACAGTACAGGGATGTCTTTAGTCTCTACTCTCCTAACTTCATTCCTACTTGTGTTTAGCCCATAATCAACTGCATTTGACAGCCAAAAATGAAAGGAAAAGCCACGTGGATCAATTTTACAGTAAAGTGTATACTACCAATACTTAAAAAGTATTAAAAACTATTACCTTGCAGAAATTTGTAAGGTAATAGTTGCTAAAAATCTATATAAATCCACAAACTAAGAACAAACTAAAACATGGAAGGCCAAAAAGACACTAAACAGGAACAGTCTTTAGTTATGTGTGAAAAATAATGTACAATTTAAGCTAACCTTACAGTACATTTCTTATCTTGTCATTTCACTGTGATATTTGTTAAGACTCTCTGCCCACAGTATTGGTTTGTGTGCTCCAGAGTTCTATCATGACATCTTAAAACCCTTCAAGTGCCAGTTTATTATTCAGCTATTCTCTGTAAAGTATATTATTCAAAAACTACAGTGAAATTAATATAAATGGTATGTAGTCATTACAGTGAGAAAAGTACACACTGGGGGCTTAAATAGTTACACTTCAATTTTTTAAATTACAACAGTTACGTCTGCTGTTTTAAATATTTTATGTATGTTTGGCTAAAGTGGGGTCTAAACATGGAATGGGATAGATTATACCTCTGGAAATTAAAACTAATCAATGCTCACTATCATAATAATATACAACCTGAGTTTAATAGTTTAGCCTGATTTAATGGAGATTTAGTTTCTGCCCTCCATGACAAAACTATTGCAGTAATATAATTCAAAACTAGTCTTTAGTTCAGTGTTAGAAGTATTAGGGAAATAAAAGTAAATTATCAACAAAATCATAGATTTTATTTTTAGTTTCCAGTGTGTTTGTGTTGTATTACTACTGTAGCAGACTATTTCTAATTCTTTCAGAAGATTTGTGTGTATTGGGGAAGGGGAGGGGGCCTCTCAGTCCTGTCCTGTGATAATATCTGTGTATAAATGCATGTTCCTTCTTTCAGATAGATTGTCCATGAAAAAGCTCAGTGAGGAAATGGGCAATATCCTGTATTTTTCTACTGTATAAAATATTCAGTAGGATATTGTCTGTTATATTCAGGATGTGTTAGTAAGAATTGCAAGAATTATCAGTATGATGTTGTGCTACACATTGTGTGTCTAGTTTCTGGTGGTTCATCTTGTGTTTTGAAGGAGAGAAGGTGAAGAGTAGAAACTGCACTCCCTCTCACTATTTCATTGTGATATTTGAAGCCATTGCGTTTTCACATAAGAAAAACTTACAAAACAATGAAATGTGCTAAGATATTCATTTGCCAAATTTGAATACATTAATAAAGTTTGCATACCTGACGTTCACACTGAATTGTGCTTTGCTTCAAATAGACAGTAAAGAGGTTTATTTTTAACAACCAAATGATGAAGTCAGTCCATATGTTTAATTAGGAATATATTGCATTGATGGACATGTACATATATTCAAGCAATAAATGGATTTGTAAGTGAAACAGCAAATGTGAGATAACGTGAAAAACATAGAACATTAAATCAGGAATTAGGAGACAATAAAATGATTACAATCGATGATAGAGGGATATTGCATACAAGTCCCTCACTGCTGTATTTAACATTCTTTTGTAATAATAATTTAGCTTTGTTGCAATTTTAAAGACCTGTAAAGACCAATTACATGCATTTAATGCACGTATCATTAAGTTTTTAGACAGCCTATTAATGTATGCTTCCTGTAAATTAGTTTGTGATGTAGATTGGTTATGCAGGTAATGTTTTCATTCATTTTTTATTATAAAGTAAAGTGTAGTACTAGTACTATAATAAGCTACCTTATATAATTGGTTGCTGTTGTTCCAAAACCCTTCCAAAACCAAGACGTTTCGGGTGTTAGTTATTATAGGTGTTCAAATAAAGGATTTGTGCACTTCTGAGTAATAGTCCGTGTTTGGTGAGGAGGCTCCGATGCGCTCGTTCTGCGTGTTTCTGAGCGCGCTGAGCAGCAGTAAAAGGAGCGCTTGCTGAAACGGTGCGTCACTTTCACGCTTCCCGAAGCGACCGATGGGTCTCACGCCGCGACCCACATACCAGAACGGGTCAATCTCAGGGCCTGTAGAAAAAAAAATGTAATTCTATTAATCATTTACCATTTCCAACGGCTGACAGATTGACAAAGCCAATTTTAGCCAATTTTAAAATGGATTTAAATTGTAATAATTTTTTTATTTGGGTTTGTGCTTTTATAGAGAGATTTTCTAGATACTTAAATTTTCACTCAATTATAAAATTAGAAAAAAAAAAATAACCCTGGGTATCTTCAGCTAAAAAATTGTCAAATCAGCCATTCTTCAAAATTAGACCTTGACATATAGGCCAGCAAGCTGTAGTCTAATCTTAGGGAGTTTATCACTGTCACATCTCATCAGGCTTGCACATTGGGGCAGAGATATTAGAGAGAAATAGTAACTTAATTTTTACATTTTTATTCTGTTTCTATACTTCTGTTAAAGTGCTTTGAGAATATGTCTATTGTTAAAAGCGCTATACAAATAAATTGAATTAAATTGACCCATGGTGTACCCTTGCCCAATAACAAGCAAATCCAAATACACATCTATGATAGTATTTCGGTTTACATACTTCTGTTGTCGACGTTGTGAACGATGTGCAGGTCTTGCTCAACCGTGGTGCACTGCGCACAGGTGGCGCTAGTGGACAGGATGAGGAGAGTCAGGATCAACACCGACAGCCAGCGCAGTGGAAAGGAGCGCTGCTGATGCTGATGGGTTCGAATGGGCCGAGACACAGGACCACCTTTGAACACCATACCGGAGGAGTAGTGTATACAACACTAAAACACAACACACACATACACATCAACTGTATGGACTGCACAGTCCTACACCATATACACACTCTTCCGTTATACATCCATCAAACTGTCTACATGCTGTTTTGCACACTGTTTTTGTTCTTTGCACATGCTGTCTTACATTTCAGTCGATTACTGTTTTGCACAATACAGTACATTACAATATCTCATGCAGCTGCTGCTATAATACTGTATTCATTCCAGTATTTCTGCACACGCAATATTGATTGGATATACAGTATTTATTCACAGTCAGTGCTATTTCTGTTTATTGTCTTTTGTGTAATGTCTTGTATTTTTTGTTTGCACTGTCTTTTGTCCTGCACTGTCTTTTTGTCTTGTCCTGCACTGCTTGCACCAGGTTGCACAGATGCACTTTATGTATCTAGGACTACTTAATACGTCCTTATAGCTCTGTCTTTGTTTTATGTAGCACCATGATCCTGGAGAAACGTTGTCTTATTTCACTGTGTACTGCAACAGCTATATATGACAATAAAAGCTACTTGACTTGACTTGACTAAAGAAATCTCTTCTGAAATTGTATTTTTACATGACAACAATAAAAACTAATTCACATCACATGTAGGAGAAAAGATGAGTATAGTTGATTGTATAGTTCCTTATTGTGCATGATGGCTTACTTATTTGGCTTTCTTATCTAAGTAGAACTAAATCAGCTTAACAATACGTTTGTCTTCCATGTTTTACAGGGTGACCTAAGAGCAAAAGTGAATAAAAGAAATACAGTTAAAAAAAAAATACATAGACTGCAATCATAGGCTGAACATAACGGTAATCATATGTTCTGAAACCTGTCGTTTTCTCACTAAAAGCCTTCAGAACTTTTTTTTTTCCAGAATGCTTTCCCATTTTAAGTAAATGATACCAGAAATGATGCCTTATACCACATTACAGAAACTCTTAAATCTTAAAACCACTAATGAATACTAATAGATTAATAGAATACAATTAATCACTGACACATTTTGAATATTTTTATAACTTACCTGTATGTTGGGATGTTTGCACTTCAGGAACAGGTGCTTTAGAGATGCGCTTTTCTCTTTAGGCCGACCCAAGAAACTAAAACTGTGGCTTTTATATATCTCAGCTGATCTGTATTATAACCTGCTCCAGGAGACGTCAGACTTTACGCGCGCACACACGTAAACTTCCCCCATCGCATCAGTTTTTTTTTCCTTTTCCATCCTCCCACTCGTCTTCTACATTGTCCTATCACCCTTAAAAGGGCATTAGAGGACTGAAGCTTCTTCCGACACGCCTGATCCCTCTCCATCACTGAGTCCGTGACTATGGACATAACGGGTAGAAATGTCAAGTACTTGTACACGGTCACATTATCTATTACACTCCGTGTAAAGGAAGTCAAATATTATCCTATGTACATATTTAAATATGTTAGTGTCAGTGTGGTGTCCGTCTTAACAAACGGATTAATGATTGATTAATGAATAGGCAGATAGTTTTGATCAATAATGGATGGCTACAATGGAATTACGCGTGGAAACGTGGGAAAAAGTGGACAGGAAAAACGGCGCACTCAGAGTCTTCCATTCTAACCAGCTCCAGTGTGGACTGAAACTCTTACACTTACTTGCTCACAAACGTAAAAAAAATAGTAGTAATAAATCAATAAATAAATAAGGAAGGGGAATGATGTAAAATTTAGTTTAGGTAGAAAAAGCACAAGGCATCTGTTCAACCCTGGATAGCAGATATGAATCTTAACGGTCATGTTATTCAACCTACTGTAATTTTAACCCAATATGCACTGACCATTCAAGAAACACCTGTCTGTCATATGTCCCTCTTGATAATGATGTGTGTTCAAAATAAATGTGCCAGGTTCAACCTTTTTTTAGCACATCCAGATGTAAATATTACGAAATGAAAGCTAAAATACTGTTTGTCTCATATCCATATTTTAATTTATACATTTAAAATGAGACTGAATTAAACCCAAATGTCTTCAGTGCATTGCAAAAACAAAAGAACTAGTCTTGTATAAGGGAGCATATAAGCATGAAGCTTAATGTTAGGGCACAATTTGCCAAAGGAAAATGAAGGCAGCATTTTAGAGATGGGGACAAATTTGTATCTGAGGTTATAGCTGTTTTGCAAAGTCTTTTACGGACAGATGATCACTCAGAACCAGCATGAAGAAAGAGAATGCAGTGAGAAAATTATTCATCTTGAGAATCTGAGGCCTCGGGATGATCATGCAGCATGTGAGCTAAATGACATCCATTCTATTGTAAGGCAAATAAGTGCTATACAAGAGAAATGTTATTTATATTGTGTATATATCTTTACCAATAGACATTGCTGCAATAACATAAATGAATAGCTATACATTTTAAATATATTTTCCCTAAAGATCATGCCAGAGGCAACAGTGGCAAGCAAAAACTCCTTACTCCAGATACTTACAGGAAATCCAGACCTAAATGCGAACCCATCCTTATCTGGGTGCCACATGAATGAATTTATAAAATAATTTCTCTTCTATACTTGTACTATATTGTCAAAAGTCCCAATTGCATAAACATGGGATGCATTCTAATAATAGCATCGTCTGTCCTGTCAACTGTTCACTGATTGTGGCAATTGCAGTCTAAAGTATACTATCCACAACACTGCCATGTATCTCCAGGCTGTCTATGTAGAACCATCCTCAGCAGATGTTAGCAGTCTCCAAGTGATGAGCCTCAAACCAGAAATAGGGCATCAGAATAGATTAGGCAGGTTAGGAGAGCAGACGTGATTATGATCACTTAGTAGCATGTGTAGCTCAACAGCATGTGTTCCCGTTATCATATAATGGGCAAGGACAATATAAACTGTGTGCAGAGTGCAAGCAGGGACTCCAAAAATAAGACAACTGGCTATGACAGCATAACTAAAAGGGAGAGCCAGGAGGTGAACACAAACATGGTAGCAGCTTGGGGTGGCACCCTTTACCGAAGAAAAAAATCACAAAAGCCTTGAATACACAAATTTCAGAACTACATAAAATAAGTATGTGACTAAGACTGTGTCAGAGACCTAAACATTAGTTGAAAAGCTGTTCCGTAACTGTGGTATGAAGTATGCTGTGGTCTTCACATTCAAACTAGGTGTCGCAGTCATAAAAGTTTGCCCACGTACTGAGCATGATGAGACCATTCAGCTTTATAGGTAAGTAACAGTATTTTATAATCAAGGCAAAATGTGACAATACAAAATGTATTATGGAAATGATACAGGTGATTTGTTCTTACCTTATGATTCTAGCTAGGAGTAACAGAAGTTTGTTTATGCATCTACTAGTTCTTAAGGCATAATCATTCATTTATTCATTTTCTGCCGCTTATCCGAACTACCTCGGGTCACGGGGAGCCTGTGCCTATCTCAGGCGTCATCGGGCATCAAGGCAGGATACACCCTGGGCGGAGTGCCAACCCATCGCAGGGCACACACACACACTCTCATTCACTCAGGACAATTTTTCCAGAGATGCCAGTCAACCTACCATGCATGTCTTTGGGCTGGAGGAGGAAACCGGAGTACCCGGAGGAAACCCCCGAGGCACGGGGAGAACATGCAAACTCCACACACACAAGGTGGAGGCGGGAATCGAACCCCGACCCTGGAGGTGTGAGGCGAACGTGCTAACCACTAAGCCACCGTGCCCCCAAGGCATAATCAAACCTAGAAAAAAAGTCATTTTTCTGGATCATGTAGTGACATTATATTTCTTATCTTAACGATATTTCTGTGATGAAAATGGGCTTTCCTAGTAATATCACATTCATGAGATTTAAAAAAAAAAAAGAAAAATAATCACACCACTGTCTTTTACAACTGCACAGGAACCAAAAAGAACATTCAGAGTTTTTATTTAATCAAACAGCTTACTCCTGGTTGCAGGTGGTCCTAGTTCAAGCAATTCTGTCTTGTTAGAATTAAATAGGGAGAAGTTAATATGCATCAACAGTCTAATGCCCTATACACATCTTCAACTTTATTACCCTGATGCGTTTCATCTGGCTTTGCTAAAACATGTCTTTATATGTAAAACATCAACATTTTAGTAACGGGGATTCATACACAGTTATGATTAGGGGATGGTTTAAATTGTCACTTTTTGAATGGCAATGAAAAAGGAAGAATGTCTCTGCCATTTTCACAGTAAAGAAATCATACACTGAATGAAGCACAATTACATACTTAATTTGCATGCAGGGCTTTTGTCTGAATGAATGTTTTTAAAGTGTGGTAAAGCAAATGTTCAGGAGTGTGGCTGTTGTGACAAGTTTCAAGCTCTGCCTGAAAAAACTCAAATCTAAATAACAAATTCATTCATGGTCTCAAGGTTTCCGGAGCCCCAAGGCCATGATTCTTAACCTGATGTATGAGTGGGCTGATTGTAGCATTGATTAATACTAGCTTACTCACCTCCAAAGCGGTAGATTACTGTTGTGCCCTGAACCGTTCAATATCAACACCTGATCTGTGTGTGAGGGTGTGTAGCAATGTGTGAAAGCGCATGTGTTTAAGAGAAAATTAGCAGCTCACACAAACTAAGCAAAACAGCCATGCTCTGGCCACCTAAGCTTATGTACATACATCGCATCTTAAATGTAGTACATTTTGTGTGGCCTTTTGTACAATTATCAGTGGTAAATACTGTCACTGGAGGTTTGAAGTGTTAATAGGGATGTTTTTTTTTTGCTTTTGTTATATCTGCAGTATCATCCCCCATCCCCTGTACCTTACCAAAAAAGCCATAAGCCTAACCAACTGACACTGTGGCCTGATATTATCTGTGAAAACGCATTTTAATGCTCCTGTCATCAAATGAAGAAAACCCTTACACATTCATAAAGATGATAGTGAACAAACTGCTAAAACTCATCAAAAGAATACTTAGACCACATACCTAAAATAACACAAAACTGATTAATCAAGTTTTAATCCAGAATTCAGAATTAATCAGCAATTTTTCCCAAAGCACAAAGAACATTCAAATGAAGAGGCTGAAGATCAGTCTAATATTTAATCAAATATTAACTGGTTGGGGAACAGCAAAACCACCAAAATCATGAATGCTTTGAAGGAAATACCATGCCTGGAAATACCAGGACAAGGGCGTTTACAGCCAGAGACCTATAAAATGCAGACACAAGCTAGTCAACAGTACCTTGCTGCCATTAGGTCATTGTCAGACCTAACACTTGCAGTAAAGAAACTGTGCTCCTTTGGCTGCAGTAGGCAAACTCATGTGGGTCCAATGTGGGTGATGGTCAGTTTTCTGTCTTGGTGTTGATCTGTCTTCCTGAAGTGTGTGGCGTCCAACTTGCCATGTTTCAGTGAACTGTTAGTTAGGCAAAGTCGTATGCCCTCCGTTTTGTTCACCAGGGCCCACACATTTGCAGGCAAAATGCTGGGTAAGGAGAGCTGCTGGTGTGGTGTTGACGTTAGCCTAGTTTTTATTCCTTCAAGATTCCCTCGTCTATGATCTCGACGCCACCTGCAAGCACTTCCGCCCGTCCAGAAAGTGTGTGTAGACTCCGGTGTTCTGGAGATCTCAAGGTGAGTGGAGGGTTGCTGATAAATCTATTAGAGTGGTGTAGACCGATATCCAAAAGAACCTGCCTAATTTCATTTTGATGCATATTGCGCGTTTCCTGTTAATCCAATAAACCTCGTTTCACTACTGAAATATTACTGTGTCCTTCAGTTATTTCATAGATCAAAATGAAATTGCTGATCTGAACACCCAAATATTTATAATTGAAAATCATGGAAATTGTCAGGGGTTCCTAAACTTTTGCATACGACTATAGCTTCTCAGCATCAGATACTGTACAGATAAGATGTTTCTTAGCTTAGCAATATTTATAAGGTTGAAGAAGGCTGTTTTTGTAATATGGGAGATATGATTATCAAAAGACAAGTTGCAGACAACACCCAGATCTTTCACGGTTTATCTAGTAGTTACAATACATCCCTCTTAGTGGAAGTTAAATTGTGAGAGCTTCTGTGTACTGGTTTTTGGACCGATAAGTAATATTTGTGTCTTAATGAGCAAAAGCAAGTATTATATGCTTTTTATATGCAAAAATATTATATGCCTGACAGATAGACGCAGCACTCCAAATTGTGTGGTAGGCAGAGCTATACATTAAACAATAAAGGCCTTCTATTCTTTATCTGCAAAAACAAAAACAACTGTGACAAATTCTACAGATATAGCTATACTTTGCTATATTTATTTATTTATAGCATTACAGAATTTCTTTGCATGTACTGAAACCATAAGAGTCCTGTATATCTTTGTGATATCGGACATGCCCCTGAATTTTGACAATGACTGATAAGCAGAAGATGCTATGTATAGATGTTGAAATATCTTATCATGAAATATAGAATACATCATTTTGAGATGAGACGGCAAGTTTGGGTGACATTCCTCAACACAGGCACCATCACATCTAAATAACTTTTTCAGTGAACTTAAATTCAAAATATAACTTCATCCGTCATCTAGGTCATATCTCATTTGGAACTTGGGCTGTAATCGCTAAGCAAGTCTTCTTTCTTTTCATTTTTTTTTTTTTTACAGATATTAGATGACTTGTAGAGCAATCAGTCTTTGTGACCAGAAACAGTACATAAACTTGACTGTACAACAGAGAAAAAAGTTCATATTTGATCCAAATTCTTACAGAATTAATTATACATTAAAAGTTTTAGATCAAGAAGAAGAAATGTAGGATGTGACATCTTCAACTCCAAATGTCTCATTATCCAGATATTCCAAGATAACCATGCCACCATTATAGAGAGGAGAATCAGAACGTGAAAGCAGCGACTGGAGACATGCATCCATTTTAAAGGCCTCCCCAGTTTCAGGATGGCACAGTCGCAGTTTCTGTAAGTAAAACATTTTATAGAGATGGTAGAATAACTTTTTTAAAAACAACCAAATAATTTCAAAATATGTTTCTCTTTTTGTAGATACATTTATACTATGACATAAAATGTAAGGAAAAATAAAATATTTTTACTAAACTGTTTAAGGCAGCTCCTATATTGCCAACTACAATCTATAAAATTGTGATTACCCCTTGAACCCTGTGTCATGGCAGAGACATACAATACCAAACACCTATTATGCCTGAGGTCATACACAAATGGTCAAATTGTTGGTACCCTTCCATTAAAGAAAGAAAAATCCACAATGATCACTGAAATAACTTGAAACAGATAAATAATAATAAATACAAATTTACTGAAAATCAGACATTGCTTTTAAATTGTGGTTCAACAAAAACATTTAAAAAACAAACTGATGAAACTGGCCTGGATGAAAATGATGGCACCCCTAGAAAAAAATTTAAAAAATTTTACCATAGGGACATGATAAACTAAAGCGTGTCCTATAATTAGCATCACAGGTGCCTTCAAACTTGGAATCAGTCAGTCTACCAGTTTAAAAGAAAAGGAGTCACTGTGCTGTTTGGTATCATGGTGTGTACCACACTGAACATGGACAACAAAGCGCAGGAGAGCACTGTCTCAGGAGATTAGAAGAAAAATTATAAAGACATGCTAAAGGTAGATATCCTGTTAAAAGGTAAAGGCTTTATACAACCATCTCTAAGCAACTTGATCTTCCTGTGACTACAGTTGCACATAGTATTCAGAGGTTTATGGTGCATGGGACTGTAGCCAACCTGCCTGCACGTGGCCACAAGAGGAAAATTGATGACAAAAATTGAAGAGAGCTGGTAACCGAATTGTAACCAAAGAGCCCAGAACAACTTCCAAAGAGGTTTCAGGTAAACTCCAGGGTCACGGTACAAGAGTGTCAGATCGCCGGAATTGTAAAATGCATATTGACAAGCCACAAAGCGTCTGAGAGAATGTTGGAAATAAGAATAAACTGGAGCTTTTTAGCAAGTCACATCAGCTCTATGTTCACAGACGCAAACTGAAGCACACAAGACTAACAATGCATTCTGGAGCAAAATGTACTGCCTAGTGTCAGAAAACTTGGTCTCAGTCGCAGGTCATGGGTCCTCCAACAGGATAATGACCCAAAAAAAAAAAACACAGATAAAAACAGGGTTAGGTTAACCCAAACCCTAACCCAAAAAACAAAACATGAAGCGGCCTTTTATGAGCCCTGATCTAAATCCTATTGAACTTCTGTGGAAAGAGCTGAAACATGCAGTCTGGAGAAGGCACCTTTAAAACCTAATCCAGCTCGAGCGGTTTGCTGACGAGGAGTGGGCCAAAATACCTTTTGACAGGTACAGAAGACTCAGTGAAAGGTACAAAAATTGCTCGATTGCAGTGATTGCAAGTTTTGTGCGACAAAATATTAAGTTAAGGCTACCATAATTTTTGTCCAGGCCAGTTTCATTAGTTTGTTTTCCAAATGCTTTTATTGAACCACAATTCAAAAGCAAGGTCTGATTTTCATTAGTCAATTTTCAGTTTGTTTTTTTTTATTATTACTTGTGTCAGTTTTAAGTTATTTCGGTGACCACTGTGGGTTTTACTGTCTTTAAATGGAAGAGTACCAACACTTTTGCCCATGCGTGTATATGTCATAAGTGGTTAGATCAATTTGTCAATTTATGTCAAGTAAAATAGTGCTGTTAACATTATAAATAATGTTTATGATAGTCGTCATAATGTTTGCTGTCATAAAAGCTTAGGTCATGCTAATTTTAAGATGAAAAATCTAAGTGTGCTCTATTTACACATATTGTATGACAGTCATAAAACTGTATAGTATAAAGTATAAACTATTTTGCCACCTAAAGAAAATCTCTCTTAGGCAATGTAATGTAAACATCATAACAAAAATACTATATCTTATGAACAGTTTATAATGATAAAGCAGCTCTGCCCTTTTTTATTTCCACAATGACTGGTACATGACTATGACTGATTTGTATTGGCTTGCTATCTGTCATTTTCTATATACAATATTTTTATAGAATGTGTGTACAGTGGAAATAAATAAGCTTTTTAAAGTTCAATGTTGTACATACACTCTGAAGCTCTAAAAGGGTACAAACATTTTTCTGAATTAACAAGACTTTTAATGAATACAAAGGATCCATTTTAAGAGAATACTGATGAATAAAAATTATGACTGGTCTGTAACATTGTAAACTTTCCTACAGGATCACTATCTTAAAAATCAATCCATACATGTACAATGGTTCAGAGGTTTGAATGATGAATTCTGTAAGTGAGGCATAATTTAACTAGAAATAGCACTTCAAATTAAAAAATAAAAATTCGAAATACATTTTTTGTAGCCAGATTTATAGTAGTTCCAATAATAAATCATTCTGAAAAGGAAAATAGAAAAGAACTTTTTTTGAAACATTAAAATTTCGAACTCCAAATTACAACTGACATGCACTTGCTTTTCACACTTAGCAAAAAAAAAAAAAAGCAGTATTTGCACAGAGGCTAAGACCTTGGTCTACTGATCAAAAGGTTGTGAGGTAAAATCCCACTGCTGGTATTGCTGGGCACTTGAGCAAAGCCCTTAGTCCTCAACTGCTCAGTTGTATAAACGAGATAAATGTAAGCGGCTCTGGATAAGGGATTTTGCCAAATGCCATAAACGTAAATGCAGGACACAAAATGTCTTGGTATTAAACCTTAAGACACCAATCATGAAAATCGCAAATAATGGTAACAACTCATATTACCATATTATGTCATCACTTAAATGATGTCATATTACCAGACATAAACCCTGTCATATGCTGCCTTAGGTTGTAGTAACAGTTTAGGTGAAGTGTTAAGAAAATTTGGATTACCTTGGCTGTGAACACATTGTTGTTGTTTTTCAGGCTGGCCTGAGCTGCTGCAAAATCGATCACTTTTCCCACACTCCACTTGGAACTAAAGAACATGGGCAGGCTGGATGTTTTCACACCTTTTGGCAGGAAGACCTGGAAATATGTCCGCTCTGTCTGGAGAGATGTCTGACTCTTAGAATCTTACCTTATCCATAAAGTAATTTATATAAGGTTAATTCTTAGGGTCAAAACATTTAATTATATTGTACCATTTCTACATATAAATAGAGCTCCCTTAAGCAATATTCATACAACCCATTGCAATGCAAGCTTAAAATATTTTATGGAGATAATTTGGAAATGTTGATTGCTAATTGCTAATTATGGGCTCAAACGGCTCCTATTGTATAAATTTAAGTATCTGGACTAGAATAATAAAATAATAGCTGACAAGCTAATATGAAAGGACTAAAACAGCATGCTGTTATAATCAATAAAAAATAATCAATGAGGGGGTTATGTGAAAATGTGAAAAGTGTGAGATGAATCATTTTGTTTTCTATTTACCTCAGACAATTTCTCCTAGACAATTTATCCTAGACAATTTCTTGAACAAGTCTACTGAGCATTAGCAAAACACATTTTTAAAATGTTTAACATTAGAGTATTCCTTTAAAAAGTTACATAATATGTAACAACCTTGGTATAAATACCTGTGGCAATCCTTTATCTCCAGTACCATGCAGCTTAAGCTTCATAAGGGCAACTTTAGCAGCTGTAGCACTATTTTTTGCCCCCTTTCTCCCTTTACTGGTTGGTGCATTCTTCTTTGATTCTGAACAAATAAGTTTGAAATATTCAAAATGGTCACATTTCTAGAGGTGTACAAAATGCTACACTGCCCCACTGTGGATATAAAAAATAAAAACACTTTTTCCAGTTATTTTTGATTAAGTCGAACATTCATTAAATCAATCATTAAACCAGTCAGTAAGTCAATTTAACTAACATTTGAAAATTTAGCAAAAGAAAGAAAGCACTGTTAGGATGTTATCAATGTGTTATGTAATTCAAAAATAATAGAATACTTTGTGTTCTGAAAAAAAAATAAAATAAAACAACAATGTTATAAAATGGAAATAAAGCTTTCTAGGCTATTCATTATGAGATGTCATTCATTCAATTTACAATTTATTAAGAGTGAGAAAATAAAATACCAATAAATAGTCAAATATCCAAGACATTGTACATTAACAACAACATAAACAATAATAACTGGTTTCAGTAGCTTGTTGACTCACCATGACCCACTAATATGAATATAATTGACATTAAGACTAACCTACTATTTTTTGTACAAGTTCCTGTGTTGCCACCATTCGTGGTTTAGGTGCCTCCAACTTCTCACACTTGTGGTCTTCCTGATGCCGATGACTAAAGAGAAAAGAAAAGAACTGATGTGAAGGAAAGTGCTTATTTAAAAAAAAAATCTGCCTTCTGATAATCCATTCAGATAACAACAGGTGGATGAGGGCTGTAAATATCCAAATTGCAGTTCATATCCCACCATTTGACTGAGGAGATGATGATGAGTCACAACAGTTCTGGAATCAAGATTCTACCAAAGTGACAAAAAGGCCAAAGTGTATAAAGAAATAGGATCTGTTCCCTATGTTTGCTTCTGCAACATGCTTGCTAATCTTTATTGATAATAGATCTCATGACAATAGCAGTAGAATGAATTCAAAAAAATCTGCAGAAACATTCTTTCTGCAAATTTACAGAAAAATGTATCTAATCCTTCTGCAGAAGTTGGTTTTAAACTGGTCAAGTCAATAACCAGACCTTAATCCAATTGTACATGCATTTCAATTCTGCTACTTCAAGGGAGACAAGTAACAGAAAAAAAAAGCCATGGTACGATGAAAAGCAGCAAACACTGGCCTGATGCAGTTAGTGCAAGTAAGAGATACAGTTGGGCTCAAAAGTTTGGGCACCCCAGGTAAAAATTTGTATTAATGTGCATAAAGAAGCCAAGAAAAGTTCCTTCCTGATTTTTACTCCTGACTATTGTATACAGAAGTGCTTGCCCCCTAAACATAATAACTGGTTGGGCCACCCTTAGCAGCAAGAACTGCAATCAAGCATTTGAGATAACTTGCAATGAGTTTGTCACAGCGCTGAGGAGGAATTTTGGCCCACTCATTTTTTCAGAATTGTTGTAATTCAGCTACATTGGAGGGTTTTCGAGCAAGAACCGCCTTTTTAAGGTCATGCCACAGCATCTCAATAGGATTCAGGTCAGGACTTTGTCTAGACCACTCCAAAGTCTTCATTTTATTTTTCCTTGGGTTAGGGTTAGATGGCCAAACAGATGGCCGCACATTGTCCTTCAGAATGTTTTGGTAGACAGCAGAATTCATGGTTCCATTTACCACAGCAAGTCTTCCAGGTTCTGAAGCAGCAAAACAGTCCCAGACCGTCACACTATCACCACCATATTTTATATTTTGGTATTATGTTCTTTTTCTGACTTGTTGGTATGATGTTCTATTTCAGTGTTATAATCTTAATCTCAGTGTCATTTAAAAACTGCGTGTTGTGTTTACTTGTTATGTTTGACTAATATTAAACTGGTTTGATGATCTGAAAAAAATCAGGAAGGTGGCAAACACTTTTTCACACCACTGTATATATTGAGATATATATACAGAGAAAATAATTTCAAAAGGATTTATAAAAATGTACATACACAAGACAGAAATGTTTTTGACAATGTTGGCAGATTACAGGTAGAAGCTCCCTGCCTTTGCAGTCCTGAAATGTGCATGGATACAATGCACTGACCCCTGGGTCCAAGACATCTCTTCTCACAGAGATCTGATATTAAAAAAAAAAACACCAGAGAAAGAGAAAGAAAGAAAGAAAGAAAGAAAGAAAGAAAGAAAGAAAGAGAAAATCTTAGTTAATTAAAGTTAATTATAAAGAAAGTTAATTATACTTATAAGTTAAGCGTTCTTAAAAATATTTTAAGTAAATAAAACACACACACACACACACACACACACACACACACACACACACACCTGTACCAGTTTTCACTACAGATTTATATAATACCAAGACTACTTAGGTGCTGAGACCATGTAACAGAAACTCTTTTAACACTCAGATTCTTACCTCTGGACAGGAGTGTGAATCTCTACCTCTGTGTTCAAGACTAATAGATAATAAATAAACAGTAAATACGTGTAAATATAACCATTCCATAAGTATTTATTAACCTAATTAATATTAGGAATTAATATAATTAATATTATTCTAAGCAATTGCATGCCTTCACTGTGAATAAGTGAAAACTGAAAAATATGAATGAACTTTTACTGAATGACTTACCAAAACACCCCTGAGCAGAAATCACAAACAAACGGCAGAAAGTCTGCAAAGAAAACAAAATACAATTTAATCAAGAAACCAAGTTTGTTTTGAATAGATATTGTCACTACAGCTAGTAACTATCATTGGCTCACAAGTAGCCTGACTACAATAAACATGCTTAGTTACATTCCTCACACAGACCAGTAATTAAACTGCTTTTACATTGAAAACGTTTTTAAAATATCATTTACAACCTTTTTGCTTGCAATACTCAATTTCACAATGTTTTCCAACGTCCAATTCGGCCATTTTAGAGCTCCTTGGAACCTATTTTCAAAATAAAAGCCATAAAAGGTTAATAAAAGTTCATATAAACCCAGAGCGGGCAAATAAAAAGTAATTATTGTATCAAGTTACAATTATTGTAATCGTTATGTATTTTTAAATAAATATTCTAGCTGCTGAAAATAACACGTTTCATTATCATTTTTTATTATGTGATTGTTTTTTGGTCGCATCCCCCTATCTAGGGCCCCACGTGAGTAATCTGTCCCTGTCACGGTTGTGACAAGGGTCAAGGGTTGTTTACTGGACAATAACAACCAACCATAAGTACTGTTGAAATATAATTTTGTTTTCCACATCAACCAGGACCTTAAATCACATTTTGAGATGTTTATAATTTGTGGACTGTTAATATATCATATCTAGTTTTTGTTCATATTGTTATCAATGTAGTGTTGTAGGTATTCAGAATCAGAATCAGGATTATTGGCCAAGTATGATGACACGCACAAGGAATTTGGTTCCAGCTGTTTGTGACTCTCAAAAGTACAGATATAAATAACATTATACTATACAAGACAAGATAATACAGACATAAATAACACTATACTTTACAAGACGAGACAATACAGACATAAATAACACTATACTATACAAGACAAGACAATACAGACATAAATAACACTATACTATACAAGACAAGACAATACAGACATAAATAACACTATACTATACAAGACAAGACAATACAGACATAAATAACACTATACTATACAAGACAAGACAAAACAGACTATACGAGACAACACAGACTATACGAGACAACACAGACAGTACGAGTATTAAATATAAATACAGAATATATGACTGATCAGTTATGTACATAAAGTGAGAGAGTGCATGGTAGTGTAAATAACAGTATTGTGCAATATGATGCGTTTGTACAATATACAGCAGCAGTAGTGTGTGTAACATATACAGATGATGTGATGACTGACAGTTCTTATAATGCAGTACTTATAGATACAGTATGAAGGAGGGAATATAATTATGGTGAGATGTTAATCAGGGTGATTGTCTGGGGAAAGAAACTGTTCCTGTGTCTGGCAGTTTTGATCAACAAATCTCTGTAGCACCTCCCGGAAGGGAGAAGCTGAAAGAGGTTGTGTCCAGGGTGTGAAGGGTCAGTAGTGAATTCACCTGCCAGGTTTCTGGTTCTTGTATCGTACAAGTCCTGTATTTGGTATTATTTTGGTATTTTATTCACATATCTTGAGTATTAGAAACTGCAAAGCCAATACATAATGTAATTATGTGACCATTTTGCATCACAGACAAATTGGATGCTGAAGAGATGTGCAAACGATATGCAATGTCTAAAAGCCTAGCCACACCACTGGATATAATATGAAAGCCATGATTGTTGCTATTGTAGCAGTAAGGTATGAAAACTAATATACATCCATGGACTGATTAACCTCTTTCAGCACTTTGCTTGTACATGATGAAGAATTTTGTGTATAGTGTAAGGTGAATTTAGGTATATTGGGAAAGTTCTGAAATTTCCATAATAAACATGACTTCCACAAAGTGTAGATCTACATATGAAATGAAAATGTTTCATATTCTAAACAAGCATGGCTTACTTCATAGGATAAATGTTATAGGACTAGGATTGTAAGAATTTGTCCTATAACAAACTTGAACTGAATAATCATGACTTCCCTTATTGTCAAAATTAACTGTACAGCATTTGGGAATTTAGCACACATGTTTGTGCACCTTGTGCACGTTTGTTAGCACATATCTGTGTGAGAAGCTGTTCTTGGTGATGAATAATAATGAAACAGCACACAGAAGTCGTCTCACTGATGAACACCTGCAGTCCATCCCAAAAATCTCCACAACACAGAACCTTACACCAAACCTAAACCAACTTGTTGCCAAGAAAAGATGCCAAGCATCCAGCTCTGACAAAATAGCACAAGAGCAAAGAAAACTGAATGTGTTGATTTGTTGTTATTATTTTTTTTTGCTGAAAAACACAAATTCTATTTATATTTCCAGGGTTTTTTGGACCATGCTCTTATTTTGAATTTGTATGATTTTGACAGGAGATATTTCAGTAGGCATGTTCTCCCCGTGCCTCAGGGGTTTCCTCCGGGTACTCCGGTTTCCTCCCCCGGTCCAAAGACATGCATGGTAGGTTGATTGGCATCTCTGGAAAAATTGTCCCTAGTGTGTGATTGCGTGAGTGAATGAGAGTGTGTGTGTGCCCTGCGATGGGTTGGCACTCCGTCCAGGGTGAATCCTGCCTTGATGCCCGATGACACCTGAGATAGGCACAGGCTCCCCGTGACCCGAGGTAGTTCGGATAAGCGGTAGAAGATGAATGAATGAATGAATATTTCAGTAGGGGTTCAGCGTAAAATCAAAGCTGGCAGCAGGAAGTAGCTGCCATTGGCAGCAGGAAGTCCTGCCATATTAGGAGAGACCTGCTATTTCGTGGCAGCCAATCACTATCGTCCAACGTAGTAGCAACCAATCACATTTAACTGGAAGTCAAGCGACAGCAGCCGGCGAATCTTCAGTAATGGCGGCGGTATTTGGCTCGGTAAATTCTTATATTAATTATCAGATTAATAGTGATGGCGAAGTGAAGCTTTATTGAAGCAGTGAAGCTTTCAACCCAATTGTATCGGGAAAAGGTTCATTACTCGATGCTTTTCAAATCAGAGCTCGATGAGGACCTCTGCTGGTGAAAGCGCTATCACTGAATGTTCCACAACCAAACAACGTATTCATTTTAGAAGCAAAAATTAATGGATTGACAAATTAAAGATAGATTCATAAATAAATGTATCAATATATTAAATACATGACCAAAGCATGCTACATTTGATATGCATGGTAACTCCAAACGACAATGTAATAAAGATAACTTTTTGTATGGTGAATGTGGACATTTTGGCTGTTTTTAGAAAAAAATCAATCTCATGAATGTTGAAGGTACATAAGTGCAGACACTTTTACACGATTATAAATCTGCCTTACAGACTACTGTACTGTAGGCTAGATGGATGCTTTGTTCTTTATTCATTCATTCATTTATTTTCTACCGCTTATCCAAACTTCTCGGGTCACGGGGAGCCTGTGCCTATCTCAGGCGTCATTGGGCATCAAGGCAGGATACACCCTGGACGGAGTGCCAACCCATTGCAGGGCACACACACACTCTCATTCACTCACACAATCACACACTACAGACAAATTTCCAGAGATCATTGTGCTTTATGTTATGTTTTATTAACAATCAGCAGTCAGCAATCAGGTGTCCAAAGAAATGCATACATAGTGATTCGAAATGAATGTTGCTATAAGCTTGGGGGAATTAATTGTAGTGGTTTATGGGTAACTTATGTGGTTAGATTTTTATTTAGGAACAAGATTTCTCCACAGTGCTGGGGTTGAGCCTGTTTCTCTTCTTGCTGACCACTTCATCAGCCATAGTAAATACCCATTCACAGGGCACAGAAGAGGCAGGAGAACACAAAAAGCCCAGGGCCAGCATGTATAAATGGGGGTAAATGTGCTTGTGCGTGTGCCAATACTGAAGTGGATTTTCAGAGCGGGTGATGTTGGGTTCACTTAGGTAGCGCTGAACCTCAATGGTTGCATTGGCATTGACACTCTTCACCTTTCTCATTTCCATCACCCGTTGATCAAGAAGATCCCACAGTCCTCTCCCTGAAAAGTGGAAAAATTCACAAGATTTTATATGTGCAGTAAAATACAATGGGCCCATTATAGACTTTGAGTCCTACCTGAGGTGCCTGCAGCTGCTTTAGAGGTTTCCCCATGCTCTGGTATGTGGTCAGATGCTGTTTCCCTTACCTTTGTTGCACACTCAGCTGTAAACCTTTTTATAGCATTCTGGGCATTTAATGGATTGCAAAACCCAATGGTTTTAAAACGTGGATCCAGGAGCGTGGCAAGGGTCATGTGGCTTGCTGTTTCATAATGAGCCAACCTCTCAGACATTAGTGTTCAGAGGTTGGCGCAGTACTCCAACATTGTGAGGTACTCTGCTGAGATAGAGGAGCCACATCTGTCCTCAGGGACACCAGTGCAGCACCAACTGGTTCACGCTGTTCATAAAGTCTGGACAGCATGTCAAATGTGCTGTTCCAGTGCGTCTCTACTTCCTGCTGCAATTTATGAGCAGGTTTGCCCATCTGTAGCTGGAAATTGACAAGTTGCTCCTTTGCAACAGTGCTTGATCTAAAATAAGCAACAATCTTCATTGCCTTGCTCCTGATGTCTTCAAGCCCTGGGAAGTCAATAGATTTTTTTACAACAAGGTTTAGAGCATGAGCTATGCAAATGGTATGCCTCAGCTGTAAATTGTTGGCACATGCTATCATATTAGCAGCTGCATCAGTGACAAGACATCTAATTTTAGACTGAATCCCCATTCCTCAATGAGAGATGTCTTCACTGCAGCAATGTTTGCTGCTGTATGTGAAACAGGAAATTTTCCTACTCCCAGCAACACCATACTGTAGCAAGTTGTTCTTTACTGTCAATGAAGTGGTCAATGACTTATTTACTGTCAATAAGCTAAATAAGAATCCATATTAATTGATGTCCACATATCCGAAGTTAAAGTCACAGATGTAGCCCTAAGCACTTCTTCTTTAGCTCTCTCTTTCTCCTCTGTATACCTTTTCTCCACCATTGTCTTCAGAGTTTGCCTTGATGGGAGCATGTATGTAGGATCCAAGAGGCTGACAAAATTTCTGAAGCCAACATCCTCCACAGTGGTAAAAGGCTGTGAGTCTTGGATAATCATGTTCACAAGAGCCTCATCAATCTTGTCTTTTTTGTTTCCTACAACATGCACAGACAGAGAGAGAGAGCGAGAGAATGTGTTGATATTTTGACAATAATAAAATAACAGCAGCACTTTTAATCCACTTAATTATCTAATAATTAAACTGAAACAATTGTATAAAATTAAAAGTAGGTTGTAACCTTGGTTGTTGGCTATAACAAACAGAGGATCTGACACTGTCATGCTTTGCACGAAAATGCCTCAACATGGATGATGTATTATTGTTATTAAAGGCCAGCTGCTGGGAGCAAATCAAACACTGGACCTAAAAACAGATTAAGGATAGACTTTGTCTCAAAAGTATAAAGTGTGAACCAATTAAAAAAGAGCATGCTATTAAGCGGTGCACAAAAGTTTTTTCTTGCATTCCTATATTTTTCAACTTATTACTACTATCCAATAAATATATATGTGACAAAATATAGGACATGAATCGTTGAATCGTACATTGAATCGTATAATTGCCCAATGATGAGTGAGATTTAAGTTATAAATATAGGCTTCACAACAAAACCATACATATCCACCTTATTGGGCAAAATCAAATAAAAGTGTTCCCACATTTCAGAACGTGATCTTTTTGTAACAGGCTCCATTAACAACAATAAACTCTCCTAAACTCGCTATAAGGTAATCGATAACGCAATACTCCAATACAACCCACGAGGGTGCGCCGCGTGTCGCGCGCTTTTAAACCTTTGAATGAGATAATGAAGCAGTCACGTGGATGTGTGTGAAACGAAGCTTTGGACGTCATTGGTCACGTGATTTTGCCAGAACGAATCAAGCTTCGATACAAAGCTCAATGAAAATCGGTTCATTTTTTTTGACACGCCTCGGAGCTTCGGTGTCACTGCTAACATCACTACAGATTAATAAATAATTGTTGCTCTAAGTTGGATTTTAACTTTTATGTTAGAGACAGTGAATTTGTGACTACTTGAATTGGTTAATTTAATCATTTGTACAAACGCAGCTTGTGCACCGTGTGGTCCTGGTTTGTGAGGGGCGATCATTAACTTCAAATACTAACTTACGTTACCATTGCCATTGAATATTAGCGTTTGTTAACATGTTAACTTAATCTATCTGGAATGTTAAATTTGTCTTTAGTTTGTTCCAAATTGAGAAGTCCGGTGGATACAGACTCATTTAGGAGGAGGGAGCACTTCTGCTGGCTTGACAGTACGTATATATTTTTTCTTTTGCACATTTGATTTAAATGGGGTTAAAATAGAAACTTAGAAATTTAATGGTTTGGCAACATGTCTTCAATTATTCTTTTTAATCATGCTAATTTTTATGCTCCTCAAATTTAAATATTCAGGTGTAACAAATTGGAGAGAGAAGTCTGTGACATGTCAAGAATACTACCAGATGTACACACTGCAGCCCTGCAGACACTGCAATGATGAAATTTATAAGAACTGCTTACCAGGTGTATAAATTATGAATGAAAATGTGATCACTGCTAGCTTCTTAATGACACAATGCAATAAGAATAGTCATTCATGTGGCTGCATCCATGTGTACTGTTAATAAGGTAATTTGGATATTAATGTCAATTTTCTTATGAATCCTCTAGGTTATGTTGGAAGAGGAAAACGAGGAGAAATGCAAGGCTTTTACTCCGGAAAACACCCATCCAGGGTTTTGCAGTGATTGGTGCCAGCTACTGGAGAGTGAAATGCCATTCAATCAACCAGTTCCAATCTAAAAGTCTAGTTAATCTAACTAATCTTTCTTTTTTTTATAACAAACCTTTAACTTAAACTTTTTCTTTCTTTCTAACTAAAATAAAAAATTGTTTTTCTTACTTATCTTCTACACTCCTATCTATCCATAAGTGTAGAATGGTTATAACTTTGTTCTCTTGCAAATGACAAGTAGCCAATGTGTATGTACTGATGTCATTCATGCAGTTGGAAATGTTATAACTGGTGTAAGATTGTGTACGGTAGAGTCTCTGGCCTGCGACCCCATGAGACTTTGGCGCCTGGCTCTACCGATGAAACTATTCTTCGATAAATTTTTACTTACTTGATTGTACCTCATGACTCCTGGTCTTCTTTCATCATACCTGGTCCGGGGTCTTTAAGCTGTTATCCCCTAACACTAGAAACATTTTAAATCATGTTAAACCATGCTAGAACATTGTAAAACTTTTTCAAACTTTCTGGCTAGGCTTTTTCAAGCCAACTTAGTTTTTCTACGAACTTTACAAACTAGTTAGAATTGATCATTCTAATTTCAGAACAACAAATATCAAGCCTGTTTCAAAAGTTACAGCTGTTTTATGAAACCCAGACAAGAATGTATTGAAATATTACAAATGTAAAACTGAACTTAAATGATAGCAAAATATGATTTTAAATAAAGGCCATTGAGACAATGTTTTTTTTTCTTTTAGACAGGACTTTATTAACCTTCATGTTGTCCCTGGGTCTTTTTGTCCCCGCTGGAAGAATTTAATGTGTCATAACTTTGGTTTTCTTCCACATATTTGCCTGAAATTTACCAGGATTGTTCCAAATTATGAACTTTGCAAGCAAAATTAATTTTGTCTATTTTCGTTGAACTATGTGTTCAGAACAGTATATAAAACGCGTTCGTTATCCTCTTGGGTCATTTTGACTCGGCCACATTTAGTGGGGCAATAGGTCACACTTTTGCCCTTTTCAGCGCAATGAACATACATACAGACACAAAAATGCACACGTAAAATCTCCACTAACACACGCACGCAAAACACACACTCACACCCCACACACAAATTGGGCATTGCATTTCATTAGGCCTCCAGAAAAGAAAAAAAAGGCAAACATTTGTAAATATTTCACACTTTTGATATGCCTTCGCCTAGCAGAGGGCAAAATATGATCTACCGAAATGATGCTACCCACACACACACACACACACACACACACACACACACAGTCAAACACTGTACAAAGCATTGGGCATTGCAATTCAGTTGGCCTCCAGACAAAAAAAAAGCTACACATTTGTAAACATTTCTCACACACACACTCATACACACACATGCACACACATGCACACACACACAAACACACACACACATATTGGGCATTGCATTTCATTAGGCCTCCAGAAAAAAAAAGCTACACATTTGTAAATATTTCTCACTTTTAATATACCTTTGCCTAGCAGAGGGCAAAATATGATCTACCGAAATGATGCTACACACACACACACAAGCACTGGGCATAGCAATTCATTAGGCCTCAAGAAAAAACAAAAGCTACTCATTTGTAAATATTTCACACTTGTTAGATGCATTTGTCCAGCTGGGGGCAAAATCTGATCTACCAACAAGCTTTACACACACACACACACACACACACACACACACACACACACACACACACACACACGCATTATCCATTGCAATTCATTGGGCCTCCAAAAAAACAAAAACAATCATTTGTAAATATTTCACACTTGTTATATGCATTTGTCCAGCTGGGGACAATATCTTCTCTTTTCTTCTTCTTCTACCAACAATCTTTACACACACACACGTTGTGTTTTCATATTCAAATCATATTTGTTTCCTCTCTCTTATTTATGAATTTAGTTGCATCAGTCAGCGTTGGCCTGGAGATATGCTGAGTAATGTTTGACATTTATCAGTCAGTGGCAAAATTCCATAAGGGTTATCATTCATAAATTAAGTATAATAAAACAAAACATAAGGAGGTAAACAAAGTTTTATTCACATGAAATTATGGCATGTTTTTGAGTGTGTGTGTGTGTGTGTGTGTGTGTGTGTGTGTGTGTGTGTGTGTGTGTGTGTAGCCTGTTGGTTGATCAGATGACATCAGGTGGGCAAAATACATATTACAAGTGTAAAATAGATATTATACACAGAATGGTGCTAATTATAGAATTTTTGTTTTATAAGCATTCAAGTCAATTTGGCCTGTAAAAAAACAGGTTTTATTATTTGCTGACATTAAAAATGGTCAAAATGGTTTCAAAACAATCTCCTGCCCTTGATATATACCAGCCTGTAATCGTGCATCAACTTTTGTGCCTCTATAGTGAAAATAATTCAAAATGTCTGTTTTTTTTTTTTTACTAAAAAATGAGGCATTTTTGTATATAAATAAGGCTTATTATACCAAATATATTTTTTTTGCAAAATATATGTTAATATGTTGGAAACAAGTTAGACTAAAAAGGAAAAAAAAAAAAAAAAAAGACAAGGTCAAGTTGACTCAGCGCTCCTAATTTGTATAGGAGGACAATACAAGGGTTAATGAATGTTTATGTACATTTAATAAATATACAATATGATTATATAGGCATTCAAGTATGTATATATTTCATTAATTAACAAACATGTACACTCATTCATAAATTATATTTATACACGTACAAATTCATAATTTCAAGTGTAGCTTTTTGTTTTTGTATTATGTCTATGATCTTCGTTACTTGATTTATATTTGATAAAACTTTAAATCAAATACAAAATAATTACACATTTAAGTATTTTAAATAAGTACTAAAATTAAATATAAATTGATAATTTATTAATAATTTATTTGCCTTGCTAAAAGCGTCATCCACCTCCGACTTCCCGTTATTAGTGTCAGCTTCTTCCTGCTGCCAGCTGCCGATTTTTCGCTGAACCCCTCTCAGATATTTTTATGGAGAGCAAAATATTTAAAGATATTTAAAGTTTAAGATTATTTTTTATAAAATGTTTTGATTTGTTATTTGTACTTTTGGGGAATAGCAGAATTTTCTTTGCAGCATGTTCATAGTTGTAACATTTTTTTAGTTTATATAAAGTTTACGTTTATTTTTACTGGAATAATATCAGGGTTCCCACTCTTTTTCAGAGATCATTTTCTAGGACTTTTCCAGGACATTTCAAATTTAGCAAAAAAAGACAAGGCTCACAGATTCATGGCCTAAAGTAATATGTTCTTCTCTACAGAAGTCTTAAAAACAACGTACACTTTATGGCTTAAAGCACTTTAAGTATTACTTAACTATACTTTTAAAGACAATTTGTCATGTGAATGAAATTTCAACATTTATAAAATAAAAAAGTTTATTAAGCTTTAGTTTGCTGTGCATTCCCCTTGCACATGATATTCAGATTAACAAGGTTAATATAACCTGCTTACCCGTCACCATTTGCTGAAAACATCCAAGCACTTAAACCATTCCTAGCACCCGGAACCGCCACGACAAGACAGCGTCATCCGTCACAGCAAGATTAAACAGCATAACAAAAACCCGTCAAAACTCAGCGTCCCTGAACAGAGCGCGTTCTGTTACTAACGTTGATTGTTTCGACCAGAGTTGTAAACTGTTCTTTAAATGATCAAGAACATTTAAAAATAATAATTTTCCAGGACAACAAGATTTTTTCCAGAACAATTTATGTCTTCTCTCATTTTCCATGTGTTTTCCAGGACTGGAACATTGGTCATTAATTTTCCAGGATTTCCAGGTTTTCCAGGACACGTGGGAACCCTGAATATGCCTGTTATATTTATAATAAATACATGCAGAGGTTTGACACCTCTGCTCTACATAGTAAAAACTTTGCTACAAACAGACCCATGACACAGGACAATATTTACTGCTTTGTTGTGATTGAAAACATCCATCCATTTTCTACCGCTTATCCGGGGCCGGGTCGCGGGGGCAGCAGTCTAAGCAGGGGCACCCAGACTTCCCTCTCCCCAGACACTTCCTCCAGCTCTTCCGGGGAATACCGAGGCGTTCCCAGGCCAGCCGAGAGACATAGTCCCTCCAGCGTGTCCTAGGTCTTCCCCGGGGCCTCCTCCCTGTTGAACATGCCCGGAACACCTCCCCAGATTGAAAACAAAGCCGCTTTAAGAAACATGTTGCTATCACGTGCGCCCGCCCTTGATTCAGGTGTCTACGTCATTCAGGTGTGTCGTTGTTTTGAAAAGTAGACGGTCAGGAATGTCAACTCTTAACCGCAGTCAATAGACTAAAACCTTCTACATATAACACACAGAGGTAAAATAACACAGATATCAGAGAGAAGCTACAATGAGTAAAGTTGCTAAGTTATTTAAGGGAACTTCGAGTTCGTCTGGAAGTAAATCGAGCTCGAGCTCAAAGGGGAAACACCGCTCGCGCTCAGGCCCGTCGCCTCAGGAGGCTATTCACAAACTGCGAGAGACCGAAGAGATGCTCACGAAAAAACAGGAGTATCTTGAGAAGAAAATCGAGCAGGAGTTAATGATTGCTAAGAAGAACGGCACAAAAAACAAAAGAGGTAAAGCGTGGGTTTAGAAGTTTAACATTTCTCTGCACACATTTCTGGGTCACGAGGCACCTGCTCAAAAAAAAAAAAACAAAAAAAACTGCCAGACCTGTTTAGCCACAATTAGTTTTCCATTAGAAAGATGCATTATATAAACGTTTTTTTGTTAAAGATGTATATTATAGTTATAAAAGATGTATGCTTGATGGTACCATCACAGTGATGGTTAATTTACAGTTAATTACAAAACTATTCTGGCAATAAATAGAATATTCTTGTAAAAATTTGATTTACTGAAACATTATACAAAATAAGAAACAAGATTGTTTTAAAATGTTCTGCTAGGTTTTATTGGACCTATTAACTCATAATTGTTTTGATCTGCAGTTAGTATTTGTGAGAGCAACACCTTGCTGTAACACAAGCCTGTTCTGTGCCTCATTAGACACACCTTTAGTTGCACCCAAAACATCCTGCTAGTTTAGAGTCTTCTCAAATTCCAACCTTAGTCACACCTTGCACTGTGTCACTCCCATTGTATAGTTTCAACATTTGTTGCCATGTGAGAAATGTATTTATTTTAATGCTGAGAAAATATCCTCAGGTTAATCTTATTATTATTTTGAAATCGTAGAAGAACGAGTGCCTTTATTTGTCATTAAATATCTCATTGTTTGTGTAAAAAAATCTGATAAATGCTTGTTTATAAATTTTGATTCTTAAATTGCTATATTTTATTGTTGATGTGCAAAGATATGTTCTAATATGTAAATGTTACTGAAAGGTGTTTTTTTAAGCTCAACAGGAAGGAAGGAAGGTCAAGCCAGAGGGATTGTCCTTGAGACCCTTAATAAATATACTTTTACATCCATTCCATTTTCAGACTTAAAGGCTTAAAGTGTAAAACTTATGGTGTTCAATCTTTGTCATTATTATTGTTATTATTACCACCTAGCTGCACTTCAGGCTCTGAAGAGGAAGAAGCGTCTTGAGCAGCAGCTGATTCAGATTGACGGGACCTTGTCCACCATCGAGTTTCAGCGGGAGGCCCTAGAGAACGCCAATACGAACACAGAGGTCCTGAAAAACATGAGCATGGCTGCTAAAGCAATCAAAGGAGTTCATGAGAAGATGTAAGAAACCTTCAAACAAAGTGACAGGATAGAAACAATGCAAATATATGTAAATCTCAAGTAAACATACAGGCATTATTATTGCATTAATGGCATAATTTGTTTATTACAAAATGCATGTAAGTTAAAGCTATATTTTTATTTGACTATAATAATATTTCTATCAAAAATGGGTGAGAAATTAAAAAAAGAATTGTCTTAATGTGTTGGGCCACAGCAAGCTACCAGATCAGCTTCAATACACCTTTGTGAATTTTACAAGTTTCTGAATCTGTACTACTTGATTAATTTCAATACAATTTATTTGCGTAGGGCTTTTAACAATAGACATTATCTCAAAGCAGCGTTCCAGAAGTATAGAAACATAGAATAAAAAAAATTTTTTGTTTCAAATTACGTCACTATCAGTAACCTATATCCTTGCATTTATCTATACATTTACTACTGAGATAAAAAACATTTTTCAACAGATTTTCTCTCAGTTTTTGATGGCGGTGGACTTATCACTAAGGATTATGGCACATGACTTATCATTTTCTTTGCAATCAAGCCATTGAGTAAGCCTTCCTACCCTGTTGATGGGGTGTAGACACTAAAAAATATTGTTTCCATCAGGAAAGTATTGTTGAATTGTAAGATATAAGAGAGCTTTCTTAATTAGGATCTAGTTACGATTTGCAGTGATGCCTCCCTCAAAGTGCTCCAGAACAACAGTGCCACTATTTTCCTCTTAATTTGTCACTTTTTCTTTTGTTTGCTTTTTTGTTTGTGTTTGTTTAGTAGGTTTTATTTGATCCTTCATTTGGGATATAAAAAAGGGATTAGTTAAATTAACAGGCTTAACTGGGGGATGTGGTAGCTTAGTGCTTTAGCTTAGTGGGTAGGTGTTGGAAGACTAATAGGAAGGTTGTGAGTTCAAATCCCAGGTTTACCAAGCTGCCCCTAAGGCCGTTAACCGTCAATTGCTCAGTTGTACAAAATCTGGATAAACGCATCTGCCAAAATGACGGAACTGTAACAAAAATTGCAATATGATTGCAAAAACATTGTACTGTTATTACAATAGAATATTTTTGTTAACATTGTACAGTCCTACAGTGAATTTTAAATCGGTCAGATCTTCACCTTGACCTTTTTTCTGTCTTTTTCAGAGATATGGATAATATTGACTCTCTCATGGAGGATATCACAGAGCAGCAGCAAATAGCTCAGGAAATTAGTGATGCTATTTCACAGCCTTTTGGAGATCAGTTTGATGAGGTACCACCATCAATAAAAGTCATCCGTTCTATGTAATCTGTGGTACCATGGTGCACTGTCGAACAGAATACAAAAACATAATGGTGTAAAAAGTGTGTACACCAGTGAGCCATAATATAAAAAGCATTGACAGGTGATGTGAATAACATTTATTATCTGGTTTATCATCACATAACATTTATTCAGTCAAGGGATATATATTAGGCAGCAAATGAACAGTCAGTTCTTGAAGTTGATATGTTGGAAGCAGTAACAATGAGCAAGTGTAAATATCTGAGTGAAGGGCCAAACTGTGATGACTATGTGACAGAGTCAGAGCATCTCTAAAACAGTAGATCTTGTAGAGTGTTCCTGGTATACAGGGGACAGGCTCACTGATGCACATGGAGTACAAAGGCTAGCCCATCTTGTCTGTCTTTTAGAAGAGCTCATAAAAGTTCATGCTGTCTATGACAGAAATGTTTTAGAACACACAGTGCTTTGCATCTTGCTGTGTATGTGACTGTGCAGCCCAGACGAGTACCCATGCTGACCCCGTCAACTGCTGCAAGTGCCTACAATGGAAGAAAGTGGCTGATTCAATGGATGATTCAAGTTTTCCCTTACATCATGTGGATGGCAGGGTGTGTGTGGGCTTACATGGGGAAGAGATGGTACCAGTATTCACTAAGGGAAGAAGGCAAGCCAGAAGAGGCAGTGTAATAAAAAGCGCTAGGGGTGTCCAATCTTATCCGCAATTAATGGAAGGTGTGAGTGCAGGTTTTCATTCCAGTCAAGCAGGAGCCACTCCTGATTCACATGTTTAATCAGTATCTTTGAATTCAGTAGATTCAGGTGGCTTCTGTCTGGTTAGAATGCAACCTGTGCCAACTAACATGTCTGAATATGGATTATTTAGGATTTTTCTGTAAACAAGCCCAAAAGACCAACCAATGAATACTATAAAAATACAGATGGTATTGAAAAGAGTGTTGGGGTTGGTTTCCTTTTGGATTGTAGATTCATGTATCAGTGACATTTATATATTACACAGAGTAAAATGGCCGCTTGAGTTTATTTCCATTGATATTTTTCTGCACACCTCATCGATACATCTGTAGTACACCAGAAGCAGTGACTAAGAAGGTGCATGTAAAATACAATAACAGGCATAATGAACAAGAATAAGGTTTTTATGTCATCCTTTTTCCCCATAATCCCCCAAAGTTCTTTTGCAAGAGAAACTAACAACAGATAATCATAGAGTATTATCTAAACAAAGTGTCAATAACACAATTAATTCTATGTTTCGTGTTGTTTTAAATTACAGCGTTTCCTGTTTTTGATATTCTGGGGCATGAACTCAGTAGAGCGTTACAGAATTTAAAAAAATGAATGACTGATATGCAGCCTGTCTGTTTCTATTTCTCATATAATGTATTGTTCAACTATAATAATTTTATTGTTATTAATAGATAGTATATTTCAGCCTTTTAGACCTATTAACCATCACTGTGTATAGTAGAAGGAACAAGGAATATTATTATATAGTCAATTGTCAGAGAGCATACTTCAGAAGCAGAGATATTCAGAACTACATAAGAAAGATGGAAATTGTGATTTATTTCTCCAAGTATGTGGACTGGCTGAAGTAATTCCTGCTTTTCCATTTTTGCTGTCTGACTACCTTTAGGATGAGTTGTTGGCTGAGCTAGAAGAGCTGGAGCAGGAGGAACTTGAGGAAAGTATGAAACACATGGGTAGGCTACCCAGTGTACCAGCATCCAAACTGCCCAGCACAAGACCTAGTCAAAAGAGTCATACGAGTAAGAATCTCTGTACTTTACACAATTATGCTCAGTTGCAACCATGTTGAAAGCATTACTGAGAGCTTTGCCAATGGATCTTTTTGTTTTTATTCAACAGCAGCTAAGAAAAGAGTGGAGGATGAAGATGACATGAAGATGTTAGCAGCCTGGGCTTCTTAGTCATCCAAAAACACACACATATACCATACACACAGGTTTTGGGGAAAATGCTGATTGTTTAAGATTTGAAGGACATAATGAAATTCCACACTTTTGACAACACGTATATTATAAAGCGAGTTTATTGTAAAAATGAAGTATCGGCTGAATGAAGGATTGTAGAGAATAGCATGTAAATAGCATGTCAATGAAGCGCTGGTGGGCAGAGTAACAATAAAGGAAGGACACTAGAATTGGGGTGAAAATTTAATTATTTTATTGATTATTTATTTTGCAATTTTTAAAAGAAAATGTCTTGATTATTTCCATAAAGCCCAATTAAAAGTTGTTTTGAATACAATTTCTTCACTGCCTGTCAGTTAATGAACAAAACAAGCATTCTTACTGGTAGTAAATGTACCTCCAATCAGTTAAAAAGACACCTTGTAAATATTGTATTTAGCTATTCCATGTGGATGCACCAATCATATATGATTATAAATTTACAAGTGTAACAATCAGAGTAATTACTTTAAACACTGATCTAAAGAGAAATGACAACGTTTTCATAATATGCTTTGTGTTTGTGTGGAATTTCTCAGTTCCATAAAATAAAACGTGTTAATCAATGGGATTTTCATTGTTATGTAGTAAAGTGCACAAGGGGTCTGAACAGAAGTAAGATTTTTCTTCATACAATTCTTCACAATTCTTTATAACGTACAGTACAATGCAATAAGATAAACAAGTTCACGTGATATTTGTTAAATATTTGTTGCCTTCTGATAGCACTTTCTTAAAGGTATTATTCCTAGACTTAAATGACACTTGATATACCCCTATATACATATTTGTAAATGCTTGCTATAATATAGCTTATAAAATATTGTTTTTGTTAAATTACATTTTTGTTTAGGGTCTGTTGACCTTAAAATCGAAGGAAGAACCTTGATTGTTGAGTCATGCCGATTAATATGCCATTCCTTAATTGTTATCACTCTGACAACCCTGTAATAGTTTAATGTTCTGAACAAACAAACAATGTTCTGTTTGTATTTTTTATGAATATGGATATGAAAACCCGGCCTGCTTCTCCTTAGACTGTGCATATAAATAAATGGATTTGAAAAATAAACATCCACATCGAGAGGAGTCAGCTAAGGTGGCTCGGGCATCTGTTCCGGATGCCTCCTGGACGCCTCCCTGGGGAGGTGTTCCGGGCATGCCCAACCGGGAGGAGGCCCCGGGGAAGACCTAGGACACGCTGGAGGGACTCTCGGCTGGCCTGGGAACGCCTCGGTATTCCCCCGGAAGAGCTGGAGGAAGTGTCTGGGGAGAGGGAAGTCTGGGCGTCCCTGCTTAGACTGCTGCCCCCGCGACCCGGCCCCGGATAAGCGGTAGAAAATGGATGGATGGATGGAAAAATAAACAGAAATCAAAATACACAGATAGAATATTGAGGTCCAATGATCTTGCATGTAGTAACAATATACAAAGTGCAGACAGTACAGAAATGGTAAAAAGTGATGTACTACAGCCATGGTCAAAAGTTTAGAGACTGACAAATATTAATTTTTACAAAGTTTGCTGCTTCTGTGTTTTGTCAGATGTTACTATACTAGTATACTAAAGTATAATTAAGGGCATTTCATAATCCTCCAAAAATCTTTGATCTGCAGCTGAATCAACTTTAGAAGATGACTCTGGCACTTGCTGAACATGATTGAACAATGATTTCAAATTTCAGTGATTATTTAATGCAATGAGCAAGCCTGAGGGGAATGAAGTGACTGTGGCAAGGGAAAACTCCCTTAGATGGAAGAGGAAGAAAGAGGAGCCCATCCTTATTTGGCTGACAGTGAAGGGTGTGAGTGTAAATATACAGTCTGACAACTGTGTTGATAAGGAGGTTGTTGTCCTCAAAGACCACATGCAGTTGGCATCTCATTTTAGAAAGTTCGAATACTTTATGAAGCAGAGTCCATCAGGAGCTGGTACATCTTTAGATTTGTTAACATTAACATTAACATTGTTGGCCTCATCTCAGTGAAGGTCCAAAATCTTCATGACACAGAACACAACTGGAGCTGGTACAATCACTGGATGCCTCGGGATGGGTAGAAAACAGTAGCAGTGGAGAGGAATTAGTGTAGCTGCTGTTCATAATATTAGCAAGCACTAGTTCGTAATCAATTCTGAACTTAACAGGTAGACAATGTAAAGATGATAAAATTGGGGTTATATGATCATATTTTCTCGACCTGGTAAGAACTCTTCCTAATGAGGGGCCTAATAACTGTCAACTTGAAGGATTTAGGGACATAACCTAAAGATAATGAGGAGTTAATAATATTGAGTAGAGGTTCACCAGCTGTATGTAACACTTCTTTCAGTAATTTAATTATAATAGGATCTGACAATCATGCTGTTGATTTAGCTGTAGTAATAGGTTTATCTAACTCTTCGTGTCCTGTACTTGTAAAGCACTGTAGTTGTGGGTGTAGAGCTTTAGGTGAGACTGGGTCACGAGATGCAGTCAGGGGTTGAAAATCAACTATTTTTTTCTGATACTTTAAATTTTTATATATATATATATATATATATATATATATATATATATATATATATATATATATATATATATGTGTGTGTGTGTGTGTGTGTGTGTTGGATAAATTAAGTGTACCACTTTATATATATTTTATTAAAATATACTTCCCTAATTTTATTGTTAATGCAATACTTATTATTGGAAGTCCAATCCAATTTCCAATTCATATTCTCAGAGAGACCCAAAACTGCCCCAGTATTGTTTCTATGTAAAGACACACGTGGACAGGGCTGCGCAGCTTGCGTGAAATCGAACACACCACGTTCTCTTAGGAGAATAAACCACACCTACAGGCTGACACGCTTTACCAACCTATCAAACAGGAAGTCTTTGTACAGAATAAAGAAACACCTAAAAAAAAACCCTAAAGAACTGAAACAACATAATGGAGTCTTACAAATTAACAGAATTATCTGGTAAGTGCTGAAGAAACACACTTTAGAACATTAGCACATGGTGTTTACATTCATAGCAGTGTGAGTTTATAGTCTGTGTGAGTTTTTGACACATTTCAGTTTCAGCTGACAGTTTTACACAGAACTGGATAATAAACCGAGTTTATAGCTTTATTTTATATATATATATACTATACTATACTATACTATATACATGCACATATGTGTGTGTATATTATATATGTAGTGACTCAGTTATCTGATATTGTTCTTTCAGTAAGCAGATGCAACTGAAGCTAATTAAATATTTACAATTTTACAACATATTTATATAACACGTTTATATACAGAATATATAGAGCGAAAGTCTTGTATCACAGTATAATTAACTTTATTTACTTTCTTTAACATATTGTTTGTTTACAAATCGATGCTATTTATTTATTTATTTATTTATTTATTTATTGCTGATGTCATCCTTGTACAGCTCACTTTACTGATGCCTGTGAATGTATTTTCTTACCCTTATCTTTAACATATGTATGTAAATGATTGTTGTCTCCTGTGAATCTTTCATATATTTGGCTCAGTTCACAAATTATATTTTTAATGTTTCTATACAGTCAAGTTCATATATATTTTTGGACAATTGTACGGTTGTCTGTCCAGCAGCCACACCAGCAAATTGTCATCCGAACGGCTAAAGAAGCAAAATATCAGGGTGAACGTCAAAGTCAAACCCTTTTGAGATATTACTACTTATTCCTCAACTGGGATTTTGGAGTACTAGTTTATATGAACAAGTGACTACATCACGGCATCTAAACGATAAACAAATAAATAAATAGTCAAATCCTGGGTTGTAGGATAAATCAAACATTTACAAATATAACATGGGGAAAATCACAGATTTTATTGTCAAAATTTTTTATTTGCATGTACATATAGTCCCCTCTGAAACTATTGGAATGGCAAGGTGCTGTAGACCAAAGACATTTTGGGATTGAGATTAAAAGATTAATATGAGACGAGACTTTCAGCTTTATTCCCTGGTATTTACATGTAGATAAAATGATCATACTGATTGCAGTCAAAATACATCTTTATGATTTTGTCCATGTTTTGCCATTTTCAGCTACAGCAAGTGGTTTCCAAGTGACGAGAACAGCAATGTACAGTATATATTTTATTTAAGGATGGTATATAAAAGAAATCTAGAACAAAACATCGAGTACAAACTCTTGTAAAGGAATAAACCTGTAAATTATAGAAAGGTTCTAGTATTAACTTGTTGTTCTTTGTATCTATTTGCAAATCTGCTTCCAGTGAACTTCACAAACAACTTTAATGTTTTAATCTAGGGTTCTAGATTTTCTTCCCTAAGCCTCCAGAACAGGGCTATTCAATTAGTTGCCATGTGGGGCAGTTCATGAAGAGCATACTAAATGAGGGGACGGATATATGGCTTGCAATATGAGTAATGACACAACAACAATTTAGGAGCTAATATGTTGTATTTTTGCACCATAAGACACCCAAGTAAGCGTTTTTCTCTACATTTAAACACGCTCAGGTTGTATTTTGAAACTATATATCATCAGTGAATTGTAAGATGCCCAAGTAGACTTTTTTCTACATTCATTTTCTATTATTCACTCATTTAGAATTTAACTTATTTAAGTGCAACTTAAGTGCACATAAAAAAAAACAACTCAAAATATGGAAAATAACATTGTTTTGTGTTATTTTCTGTCAAAATAAATCATTTTAATATGACTATGTAAACTACAACAGCCATCTCAATAATTGGCAAACATTGAGGCTGCATTCTAATGTGAGAAATGACATTTTTTAGATTTGGCAAGAGCAGTGAAATCGGGTGTATATGTTGTCAGTGAAATACACATACAGTGGCGTTGGTGCTGTGGAGGGATGTGTGTTGTTTCACTGAATTTTCAGAATTTTTTGTGAAAAAAAACTGAAGGAAGAAATAAACAGAATAAATGATACTTACAACAGTTCTCATCTGTCATGATGTTCTCACCTATCAGTCATCCACAGCCTCACATGAGAGGCTGCTCACGTCACTCACCTAAGGTCATGTGACTACTGCTCTGTGCTGCGACTGTGGCTTGTGCTGAACGGAACAGACAAGCGTCACTTCAAAACTGTAGGGTCCTGTGTCCGACTGAATTAAATTAATTATAGAGATGTCTTTTTCACACTTGGCCACTTTAAGGGCCGGAACAAATTACCTTGGGCTGCCAATTGAATAGCCTGACTCTAAAGTGTATTCTGCAGGGGAGGCCGCCATGCCAGCATCTTGCTGTTGCTTCATTTTCTATGATTGAGCCTGACATTTTAGAAAGTGAATAGTAATAGTGTGGCACGGTGGCTTAGTGGTTAGCACGTTCGCCTCACACCTCCAGGGTCGGGGTTCGATTCCCGCCTCCACCTCGTGTGTGTGGAGTTTGCATGTTCTCCCCGTGCCTCGGGGGTTTCCTCCGGGTACTCCGGTTTCCTCCCCCGGTCCAAAGACATGCATGGTAGGTTGATTGGCATCTCTGGAAAATTGTCCCTAGTGTGTGAGTGCGTGAGTGAATGTGTGCCCTGCGATGGGTTGGCACTCCGTCCAGGGTGAATCCTGCCTTGATGCCCGATGACGCCTGAGATAGGCACAGGCTCCCCGTGACCCGAGGTAGTTCGGATAAGCGGTAGAAGATGAATGAATGAATGAATGAATAGTAATAGTGAATACAAATGAATAGTCTACCTAAATACTGATGCTGCCTAATATTTTTTCATACACACAGGGATGCCTTGTAGTGGTGTGTGCCATCTAATGCAGTGATTACTCTAATCATAATACTTTCCTGATACACTGGCTGACGGATTATTAATAGCAGAAGACTTTTGAGATTATGATTATTTCATTTTGAGTGGCAGTCAACAAAGTAAAAAAATATAAATAACAAAGTAATATGATTACAAACCAAGCCCATCACTTTGCACTTACTACTACTTACTACCAAAGGAACTGGATGATTAAACACCTTCATATTTGCATTAACCATCAAAAATGCCTTTTTTCTTCCAGGTAATGAAAATTTTAACCCTGAAGAGGAAAAAAAATTAGCTGCTTCCAACCATCTCTCTGAGCTGCGGCTTATCCTTTTGGGTTGGCGGTGGCCTGGGAAAAGCCTGACTGGAAACACTATACTGGGGCGTGAAGAATTTCGGCTAGAACGAGCAGCTGAATTCTCTGTGAAGCGTGATGCAGAGCGCCACGGTCGCAAGCTGACTGTTGTGGATACGCCAGGATGGTTTTCAGCTCAGACCACTCCAACAGCTTATCAACAGGAGATGGCTCGTAGCCTGGGTATGTGCCCACCGGGGCCACATGCTTTCCTACTTGTCGTGCCTGTAGGCATGTTCACAGAAATGGACCGAGCAAGAATCGAGGAGAACTTGGTGGTGTTTGGTGAGGCCGTGTGGAGGCACACCATGGTGGTGTTTACATGGGCTGAAGTGCTGAAGAACATGCCGATTGAGAGACACATCCGGCGCCAGGGTAATGCACTGCAGTGGGTGCTGGACAAGTGTAAGAAAAGATACCATGTCATTAACAATGACACATTCGGAGAGCACACACAGGTCCCGCAGCTGATTAAAAAGTTGGAAGAGATGGTAGCTGAGGAGGGCGGGCACTTCATACCCATGAAAGAGGAAGCAAAAGTCCAGAATCAGGATTCAGCTGAAGCTATTGATGAAAACTCAAACCCAAAAGAGGTGAAAGAGAAGCGTGAGCTTGGAGCTCGGCCCAAAGAGAACTGTTCTTTCAGCTCACTGCAGACTGTTGAGAGTCCCTAAAGTAAGCTAATGCATTTTAATGTTTGGCCCTTTACTGTAAATACTGTTTACTGTGTGGGAAACTCTTGAGGAGTTTAGATAAGGAGTTTTTCTTTTACAGATCTGTACAAATGAAAACTTTATCATGCCTATAGCATTTTTTGTGCTTTTTTTTTTATTGGTTTGTCTCTCCTGATATATCTTTGGTCTGTTTGCTGTGTGCACCTGTTCTTAGTTCAGCCCTTATTAGTGATGTCTCATAGTGAAGTCACTGTAGTTACTGAATAATTCATAGCATTTATTGCCGTACAAAAAAAAAATTAATAAGTAGCTGGGATTTAAGTTGCTGTTATAAAGTAGTTATTTACTGTTATAAAATGTACAATTTCTTGCATCACTGGATTTTTTTAACTTTAAAATCATTCCAAATCCTTTTCTTCTGTCTGATTTTTCAACAGATTTGATTGAAGGATCATCTGATTGAAAGATGGGAACCGGAGAGTGAATTCGTGCTGCTTTATTACATTCCTTGATCTGATGTGTTTTATCTTTTATTTAGTGAATATCTGCAGCTACAGGAAATAACAATTTATTTACCTAAAACCATGAAGTGATGTATTTATTTTAAATTGTGGTTGTAAAAAAAAAAAGAAGAAGAAGACAAACAGTTGATCAGTTCTAACAAAGTTTTTACACTGTTATAATAAGGACTCATTTTACTTGTAGCTACATTATTTCCCTTTTGTATTGCTATATTATTATTATTGTATCCAATATTTCTCAGTTTCTTTTAATTCATTAAACAACCAAACTTGTGCCTTGACTAAAATCTGCAATTACCAACATGAGCACAAGCAATAATAAAACATCTAAATGAGAAGGACAGAAACTTATAATTAGTATCCTCCTCATTTAGATTTCTAAACCTTTGTTTAGCACAACTTGAAAACACATTGATGTTTTTGTATTAACATATGAAGGTTTTTGTTGTTGTTAAAATGTACTTTTGGGAACATTTTTTAAAGGAGGAGAGATACTTTTTTTTGACTGCTGTAATTTTTTTTATTGAGTTCTGTATATTTAACTTCTTTCGTGGTTCTTTTCATTGTTCGAAATTTAATAATATTCAACAGAAACTGGACAATGGTCAAGTTTTCACCAAGACAAACAGGGAAATAGTAACTGCACATTTTTGTTCTAACTAGTACACTATTTTTTTTCTCAGCAGCAATAATACCATACCACACTATAATACTGTTATTTAATGAAAAGTTTATTGATGATGTTTCGAGAGATACATGCTGATTTTGTTATATTTTATTGTTTTTTAACACAAAAAATGTCATAATATATATGATATTATGGTACCTGGAGTTTAATATATCTGCTCATATATAAATTAATTAACAGGTTAAATAATTTCACCTCTGTGTGCTGTACTTTTGCAATCAGTAGAATTTCTATGATTAAAAGAAAGTGTGATCCAATCTAGTGTCCTCTCCTCTTTGTCGTGCTCCTTTTAACAAATTTGAAAGCAGCTTACATGCAATGAATCCTTTTTTCATCTTTCATTTTAATGTGTGAATGCATGCACACGAATTCCACTATTACTTGAAACAAGATCTGCTTTAATTTAATGTTGTATTAATTTGACATCACAGACCTTTTAATCTAAGAATGTTCGTCATTTTAGACATTAGTAATTGAAATAAAGATTAGTAATTAAAATAAAATGGATGTTCTGCACTTTAAAGTAAATATATCCAGTATGAACCTCAGAACCCGAATTTTTTTTTTATCATGTATAGCAAATTAAGCTACTGTATATGTTTAATAAATTAGGACATCGTTGACAATATGTCAGTGGGGAAGAGATCAGCAGGTATTTTGTATTTTACAGAAATGTTATAGTTTATATTAAATTTAGTTGCAAATAATGGTTATCTATGTGATGCAGGCAGGTGGCATCATATACCCCATAAATACCTAATTTATGCTTTCTTGATTTTTACACACATTTCTTTTAAAATGTTGCTGCCTAAATCCTAACCGTTTAACCTCTAAAAAAAATAAATCTGTATTTAATGTTTACACACTAAAAATTATTATTGTGCTTCAGGTGAAATGACACATTTCTACAATTTCTCCAGAAATAAAATAATACTTTTTACTTTATAACTTGTTTATATATTTATATTACAAAAAAATCTACATCTTTCAAACATATTTAAGTGGACTGTAAGTTATCTCATGCCTGTTCTTTATGAAGTATATTTAGTACCTTAGTATCTTTAGATGATGAGCCTGTGAAATTTGTTGCCTATATCAATAATTTACAGTCACATTGGTTTACAATGACATTCTTACTGGCAACAGGACCAAATTTCCACTTGCTATGCCTCAGCGAATCAGAGGTGAACATTAAGAAGCATCCTTGCAGCTGCAAGGATGCTTCTTAATGTTCACCTCTGAGTCTCTGATATAAGATAAGACTGGAGGAGCTGTGAATCTTTACATAATCATGGATCCTATTTTAAAATAATCCTACATATAAACTCGGAATTTAATTTCAAATTATATTTGTCACACAGTATGACATTGGAGTAAAATGCTTCATTAGCCATTCAAGCCTGTATTGTAGATGAATCGATAGTTTAATTGAATGTGCCCAGTGTTTAACTTTGATCAGCAGACAGCTGAGAGATTACATTTCTAAATGGCGTGCAGACTTTGTGTGCAAAACAGTCATAGATGTCATTTATTGCAGTTTTTGTAGTTAGAGAAATAATTCCTGGCACTAAGCCCTTAAGTATTTAACCCTTGTATGTTGTTCGTATTTTTGTTACTCAGCCAGTGTTCGTGGGTCTGCTGGACCCGCTGCATTTTTAGGTTTTTATTTCAACACAATCAAAAATTTGATGTTAAAATACTCTACAGATGTTTACTTTATCACAATTACAAGCAATATATGGTTAATATTTTTTTGCCTTTACCTTTATTACATCACATTTTTTAATTAAAGTGCTACTCTTTTTTGTTGTTTTTTAATAAAATGTAATAAAAAAAGAAAATCAAATTTAATCAAGTTATGAGTGGGAAAAAATCAACAAATTTACAAGGAAGCAAAGTTTTTCAAAACTATTGATGTTTATGAATATGGGTCCTACAGACCCAAACAACATACCAGGGTTAAAAAATGCTTTCTATGCCATTTCCTGGGCATTGCACAGGACCTGAAAAGGCAAAATGTGCCGATACTATTAAAATTGCATTTAAAAAGAATTTAAAGTAAAATTAAACTGTTTTGGGGTTTTGATCAAAATAAATTATTTAAAAAGAACTTTTTTCTTTCTCTGATAAAAGCCGAGGTAATTGGGGCATTCAGCTTTCATTTATACAAACATTATTGTTGAGTAACTGAGCTGTGAGTTTCTGAGATTTCCAGTAGACTATTGACTTTTGCGGTGACTTTCAGCCTCAGCTGTGCTTGTTTTAGACAATACTCTGTTATCATCTTGGTTATACACATATGGACTTTTCTCGGCTAAAATCATTCTGCTTCCTTTTCAGCAGAAAATCTGCCCAGACAACCACAAGCTTGTGAAAAACAGGAAAATGACACATAATGAGGCGTTTTGGTGCTGAGGGATGGACAAAAGTTGAGCACGGAATGCAAAGGCCATGATTTATAGGAGTACAAATATAAAACCAACCTTTACTGTACTGTGGAAGTCGAGAATGGCAACAACAAAACAATGCAGCAATAGAATAAGGCATGTAAAAGCTTCTCGACTTAATTTGATGTTTGAGGTTGTGTTACAGGTGTTGTGGAACAGAATGCCCTTGTATTAGCTTAAATGCTTTGTACATTACATATAGACAGGCCTGATCCACAATCCCGGATTCTAGAACATCAGGATAATCCTAGATTTATTATTCTAGGATAAATTTCAATGATTTCCACTGGGCCATCACTAAGCCAGGGCCTAGGATTTGATTGGCAGTTGTGGCAGGGGCTCTTACCCAGATTTCTAAAAAATCCTTTCATTGTATTGGTCTTAAGTAATATTCTAATTTTCTGAGATACTGAATTTGTGAGTTTCCTTAGTTGTCAGTTATAATCATCAAAATTAAAAGAAATAAACATTCAAAATATATCTGTCTGTGTGTAATGAATGAATATAATTGAATGGAATTAGTGAAATAAATTTGAATGGAATTAGTGAAATAAATAAACTTTTTGATGATATTCTAATTATATGACCAGCAACTGTAAATGCAGAACTTTTAGAGCACTCAAGAGTTTGTCTTCTAAGTAGAAAGGACATCACTATGACCCCCAAACAGTTTAAAAGTCACCTTTCTACAGAGAGATTATTTACAAATGGAGATCCTTCAAGACCATATTGGGAGTTCTGGAAAAAGGCCCTACTCTCCAAAAAGAATAAGGCAGCATGACTCGGTTTAAAACCCAGTATTAACCCTAACCCATGCATAGTGCCATGTTTGGTGAATGGATAAACAAGTCAAAAAAAAAACAGATCAACGTTTTGGAATGGCCAATACAAAATCCAGACCTTTGATATGCTGTATCAGGATCTTAAGAGCGCTGTGCATACTGTATCAAATGCCCTCAAACATTATTCAGCTGCAGAAAGTTGTAAAGAAAAATGGGCCAAATATTCTCCAAAACAGTGCGGAGGACAAAAATCTCTTTCAGGAAACGTGGTTCTACAAGTTACTGAATTCTGGTATATTTATTTTTCCCCACCTGTTTTCTGTATATTGGTTTGCATTTTGGATAACATGATTACATGTTGAAATCTGTTGTCTTTTCTTTTCACCTGAGGTTATTTTGTTTATAGAAGTTGGTGAGAAGCACACAATTGTAAATAGGCCCTGGTGTACTTTTCCCCAAGATCATGAGCTGTCCCTTTTCTTCTCCACACTCTTCCCTTCCCATTGGGGGCCTTCTCTAAGAGGCAATCCCATTGCCTTTGCCCGCTAGGAACAGTAAAGGGTTTTTAATATCTTCATTTTTAGGCTTCCTGCTATTGAGGAAAATCTGTAAGTGAGTTTTTTGTCTTGTTTTTGTTTTGTGTAGGTAAGGCAAACTACAACAGTTGGATAGACTTTCTTCATAGAGAGAAAGAGAGAGAGAGACAGTAGAGAGAGTTTAGGATATCCTGTAAAATTCTGGCCATTGCTTGCTGTTCAGAAAACACACACGTGAGGAAACTCCTCCACATCTTTGCCATTTCCTTCCACTGTGCTAGTGCATTTCCTCATTTCCTGCTGCATTAACTTCTGGATCCTGTGTCTATTGTCATTGGCTATTTTTCTGCACACGGTGTAGCTTCTCCCTTCCTCTCGATTGGAGGACACACACACACTTACAAAAACTCAAAATCTCTCAGATGAATACATTAAAGATGGCTGTGAGTATAGGGTTGCCATGAAGTGCACAGGGAGAAACTTCTCTTGCCGTAACACTTTACTTGATGTTCACTTAATAGGCAGCACCATCAAGACACTTTTAGGGTAAGTGTGTCTAGCTCAGGTCTGACTAATTAAAGTCTTCAACAGTGCAGCTTAACGAGCTTATTTTTTTGGGGGGGGTTTTTTCTTTTTTAAATAAAAACTAATGCCAACAGATGTTTTTCTATACCTAGTTTCATTTACAGTATGTTTCATTACCATCTGGACCAGAACACCAAGTATTGTGAAATTTATAAACAAACAAACTGTGGACCTTTCTCCAATAATTGTAACTTTGTGATTTCATTTATTTATTAAGGCCAGAAACTGACTGCAAAGTTATGAGAGCATCAATCTCCCGTTTAAGTTTTTCCTCAAGGGACCCTTTATGTAACCGGTAAGAAATGTAACTTTTAGCAATCACATACAGTTGGTTAACTCACTACGCTGCAGCAAGAAACCTGTTCATTTTTATGCAATGTATTAATTGAAGATTGCTGTCCATAATCAGTGTTTATTTGATATATTACTTGTTAATAATGTTAATAATATTGCCTTAATTTGTGACATATTCTAACAAAATAACCCCACAATAATAGAAATATTTGCTTTAAAAAAAAACAGAATTAGAATTAGGCCAATATTAGGTCAAATACTTCCAGCCCTTTTTTTATGCTACACAAGTAGAAAAATTGCAGCTAGGCTTTTATATAAAACATCAATAAGCTATATAAATTTGTATGCCATTTTTAAATTCAAATAAAGTATTAGAATTATAAGTATAATTTGGAAAATATACATAGTAAGATCCAAGTTTCAGATCAGAACAAAGAAATTTAAGACCTTATGTGTATATGATTTTATAGATATTTTGATAGTCACCTTATCATTTTATTCCAGTATCAAAAATGCTGATATCAAACGGGGGACAAAAAACGCTACTTGTAATGTATGCCATAATTTTCCATTTTTAACAAAAAAAAAAAATAATAAAATAAATAATGAGGGATTTAAACTTTTCTTGTCGAGTGCAATAGTATAGTACAGTGGTATAGTACAGTGGTAACACCTCAAGCAGCTCAATGTGGTGAATATTCCTGCAAGCCATTGTACCTAATGTTATAAATATTCAATAAAATAATTTAGGAGCATGCTGTTATAAATAAAATAAAATTATTCTATTTATGTTATAAATATTCTAAAATGTTATAACACATATTGACAGATGTTCAGTCATCGGTCTCTCTTTAATTTGAATTTAAGTCAAAAATGCAGCTTGACAGAAGCCTTTCTCTTAAATACCCTCCTGTGGTGGTAAACTAACATGAACAGCTTTACCTCAAACTGAGTATTAATATTATTCTGTTATTCACCTTACAGCAGAACTACTGTCAGGGCTGCTTTTAGAGAAAATCAATCAGCATCCAGTCACCATCAATGCGTTATAAATTACACTGCGTAACATTTTATAGAATATAGAAAATATTTTTTCCCCACAAACATCATGATTTTGTTAAGTAATAATTATTTCTTTTTAATTTATTTATATATATATTTTTTCAATAACAAATCATTTTATCATACAGATGATAAAATGCAATGCCATAGTTGAAATCATAATAAAATCTTAAAATAGTAACATAACATAACGAAAAGAAAATAATAATACAAATAAGGGGCATCAAGCAATACAATTATTTTAGAAAAGAGGAATTAACAGCCTTCTAATATTTATTTACTTAAAGCCCCTCTTCACAAGAGCATGCGCACTGCTACATCCGTTACTGGGGGCGGATAAAGCAGAAGAGAGAGAGAGAGAGAGAAAGAGAGACAGACAGACACAGAGAGAGAGAGAGAGAGAGAGAGAGACAGAGACAGAGGCAGAGAGAGGAGAGAAAGGGAGAGAGATGCAGTTCGCTTTGAAACCCAGTGAATAATCAGACAGCCTAGTTGTTGACTAGTACGTGGACCTCCAACGGTGGCCCTTTGAGATGCTAATTTGTTAGCAGTTAGCATTAGCGGCGCTTGTTTGGACCATCACCGTGTTGTTGTCCCTCCGTCTGCAGCTCATTTCACGTCGTGTGATGGAATTGGGACCAGATCCATGACTCAGGCGCGTCCGGGGCTTTAAACGCAAAAACGTTCGCAATAAAAAAAAAACAAAACAAAACCGGACAGTATTTAATACATGAGGGTTGTTTTTATTGAAAGCAGAAGGTTTTTTTCTGTGTTTTTCCACCCAGTTCGCTAACACCGCTGTGCTGCTCCTGGCATCTTGTGCGCCGCTACACATCGGAAGTTTATTTTCGGTCAATACTTTCCGTTTTCTGAACACACATTTCCACCTTTTGTTTGGACTACACATCGTTGTAGGATGCCAGATCAAATATCGGTGTCCGAGTTTCTGTCCGAGGCGACGGAGGACTATAACTCACCCACGACGTCCAGCTTCACGACCCGCCTCCAGAGCTGCAGGAACAGCGTCAGTGTGCTAGAGGAGGTGAGAGCTGCAAAAACATGGCCTGCGTGTGTCAGGGTGTATCAGCAAACCGCACGGATGGTGATCAGGCCAAACACATGCAAACTGGGCGATATTGTTCTGTTTCTCACCAGCTGTATGCACTCAATAGTGTATATATACACACACACACACACACACACACACATACACATGGCAGATAGAGCAGAGCAAAGCTTTGCCATTCAACTTGGATTTCAAGTCAAGTCAAGAAGGTTTTTATTGTCATTTCATCCATATATAGCTTAAGCAGTACACAGTGAAATTTCTCCAGTGCTACATAAAACAGCTAAGGACTTAAAAAATGTCTTCTATATTATAGATTATATATAGATCTATATAATATAGATTTCTTATAATATTAATTCAGGCAGTGATTGGAAATACCAAATGCAGTAATTTGTCCTTAAAACAAAGTTATTCGTACTTGTCTTCAGCAAATTGACTGAATAATGGACGTTGGTGATGTGAGGTGGCAAGGCTACTCACTACACCACTATGCTGCCCTATGCGTTAAAAAATATGAATCATGAATGCAAACAAAATTTAGGCAGTTCGTAGAAGGTATTAGGGAGACACAAAGGAAGCAGTATTGCTTATAATATAACCCAGAAGAAACGAAGTTCTTGAAACGAAAATTTGTTCTTGAAACGAAGAACAAATTGTACACATATGGGAAAAGCACAGGTGATTAGCGATTGTTCATTGGCAGCTGTGATGAACAGTGGTTGGTTGTTGCAGGATCTAGTGAGCTGTGGTTTCTTTTTGGGAACATTGATCGTTTGATGGGAACAGTGGTGATCAGTGGTTTGTTGTTGTGAGCTTTGGCAATTAGTGATTGGGCATTTGGAAAAGTGATTGGTTGGTGGGAACAGTAGTGATCAGTGAATGGTCGTTGGAGATTATGGTGATCAGTGGTTAGTTGTTGGGAGCTGTAGTGATCAGTGATTGGTCGTTGGGGATAATGGTGTTCATTGGTTGGTTGTTTGGAGCTGTGATGGTCAGTGGGTTGTTATTTGGAGCTGTGGTCAATGGTTGGTTATTGGGAGCAGTGGGGATAATTGGTTGGTCATTGGAAGAAGTGGCAATCAGTACTTTGTCTTTGGGAGAAGTGATTGGTTGTTGGGAACATTGTTGATAAGTGATTGATCAATGAGGATAATAATCAGTGATTTGTCATTGGGGCAATGGTGATAAGTGGTAAGTCAAGCTTTGGTGATCAGTTTAGATTATGGGGTGATTTTGGATGCCAAGGTAGAAATAAAGTCTTTTTTAGAGTTTGTCCTGAAAAAAACATTGTCATTATTTTAACACAGAGTAATATATTGTACATCCACAGTAGTCTTTTCAGATTTGACTTGATGCTGTTCATGTGATGCAGTGTGGTGTGAGGAAAATTACTTCTTTATTTTGCTTTGTCATGCCATGTGTGTTAAACCAAGTGTTTATGCAATGAATTTGCCTGCATAGTTGAAGCTTATACAATATATGAGTTCTGATTTGATTTAAAGAAAACCTCAATATTGTACTATGCGGCAGTAAATAAAAATACTCTGAGCACAAGTTAAAATTTTTCCATAATGTTTTCAGTAATTCACTTTAAAGTAATACTGTTATGGCCATTTAATGTAAATACACTAATATACTGAATGTGAGGAACAGCATTCTTGAGCTGAAGTGACTGATTATTATGTACGGGGGAGTTGCTGCCTCTCTTTAAAGCTTGTCAACTTATGTTCGTTAGTCTTTTGCAATGAGCTGTAATGTCTGTGGTGACGTTCCCATTTACTATGAAAAAAAGAATAATATTGGCATTTTAGTACTGAGATTTCTTCAGAAATGTTTGACAGAAGTGGCATCAGGTGAATATCTGTATACTTCGCTTTACCGCAATCACAGTGACCTCTTTCTTGCTCCAGTGTGAGCAAAGCTGCATCTAGTTACAAATTTCTACTATTATTTACTTAGTAGAAATCTTTGTTTCACATGCTGAAAGGAAGGCAGTTCACAGAGTGGCTGCATGATTTTTGTTACCAAATCATTATTGTAACTTAGTTTAGCAAAGTAGATTTGATCTTGGAGAACATCTCTATCAGAATTGTTCCATTAAGTTAATTATCATTTAGAAGTACCATTCTGTATATTGCAATGTTGCCCATTATTTTTTTTTAAATCAGCTGAAATGGGGAAGTTTCCGACTACAAGTGCACATAAACCACAATCTTATTTTGTCACTTACTGCAAGCACTGTGGCAGGCCATCAGAAACAGTTTTAACATTCACAACCATACTTGCAGGAATATTAACACAGAATGATCTGTCTATAGACCTTAGAATTAATTCATTACAAAACAATAGCTCTGTGGTGGTCCTATAAATGGTGTGCACAGATAAAGCATCTATTGTTAGTCTACCTTTTTAGCATAGAATTTTATAATGCTGATGCGGCTTCTGCGATCCTGATTCTATGTAAACTTAAGATATTAACATCATTGGACTATCAAGGGCTGAATCTCGACCTGTTACTAAATATATTTTAAAATGATTATATATTTATTTGTTTGTAGGACTGTGGCCGGCTTGAATTTTAGACAGCCATTTATATTACTTTATGGCCAAAAGTGTGTTCAAGTGTGTTCTGTTTTATATAAATATATAAGAGTTTATATGAGACTGTTATATCTAGCACATTTGCTGTACACTCATGGCTTTAAAAAGAAACACAATCAATAGAACCTCATAAAAAGCCATGCAGATATATGATATGTGTATCATATAGTCTCTTTTCAGTTACACATTTGCATTTCCACCCACGTGATTATTCGCCATGTTAGAGAGAAGTGTCAGAAACCTTTGTGGAACTAAAGAATTCCAAGATCTTGTGAGGAACTAATGAGTAACTAAACTACACGAGAACTCCTGTACAAAAAATATCTTGTTCTGTGTTCCCACGTCACTTCTTGATCCAATAATAGGAGCAATACAAACTGCAAGGCAGTGAACCTGGTGACCTTTATTTCTTTTGCTTAGTTTTGTGAATATGATGCTAAAGATGATGTAGATTGTTGATCTAAGAGCCTGCAAAATTATGTACTACTTGCTCTGTGCTGTTTGTTACACTCAGACATTACATAGCTGTAATGCAAAAAAACACACTTTTTTTTTGTTTGATTGGTTTTAAAGAAAGTGCCAGTAAGTGTCCACCTGCCTTTCCCAAACAATATGACATCGTTCAGTGGTTTGTGTGGTGTTATGCACATGACAGCTAGCCCATCTAAGTGGACAAATGAGTGTTACATGACAGAGGCTCTAAACTGTTGTTACAAACAGGCTTGTGATGTTGCCACAGCAATGAGTAAACTTCCTTCTCTTGAGAAAAATGGTCATGTGATGTTAAACTGTATTTAGTGGAATATCATGTTGAATGAATCGACTGAATGTGAAGACGTATTCAATTTGCTATTGCAGTGTTCCAATCAGTCATATTGATGTGATGTGTTTTTGAGTGTGTGTGTGTATTGAGCAGTATGAGTTTGGGTGAATGAGGGGTTTGGCACTCCTGAAAATTTGGTAATGAAGATGCTTTAAACTTCACTGTTTAAGCTGTAAAGATTCGAATCACCAGAGCTGATCTGCTAAAGATAAGACATGGCATGAAAAAGGGTTTATATTCACCAGCAAGGCATGATGCACAGCTGGAATTTGAATTGCTTTATTCCTGGGAGTACCTGATGCTTGTTTTGTTGAAGATCATAACCTTTTTTATTTTCCTATATCGCTTTTCAGCATGCACCCTATATCTGCACACACACACAAGGTTTTGTAAGTTCATCTTTTTTCCCTCTGCTCTCGTCTCTCCCTCTTTTATCCCTGCTGCAGCTCACAGTCATTATTTACATTCAGCACAGGTGTTTGATCCTTACTATGCACTTCCCTTGGCTCGGCCCCACAATTCACCAAGCTGGGATGGACCACACCATTGCTTCCAAAACATTCAACATTATAAAATTACAATAAATAAAACTTAATGACCATGTCTTTAGCCCCTATTGAATCAGTGTGGAAAAGCAGCCTGAATGCATCAGAGAGTTTGAAGTCTGTGCACATTATGGGGATCCACTGTATATTTAAAGTATTCCAACCAGTGAATTGTACACATAATTGGCAGATTCTGCACACTGTATTGTTTCAATCCACTCACTCACCCACTCACTCAAAGCATATACATACACACATACTGTTACATAGTTTATGACTGTCTATGGTGTATAAAAGCTGAGTCATTTCCCCTTGTGTGTTGATTGTAAATTATGCAGGGGTACAGGGTCAATATTTAATGCTGCTGTAACTTGAGGTTAGAATAGTCTTCAGGGAAATTAGCAAACCTAAAACTCCCCAAAGTCAGCTAGTGTGCTTGTGCTGACTAAATTTTTTCTTTTTTCGCCCAGACGTTTGGGTGATTTGTTTTGGTCTGTGATTAATACAAGTAGGTGCAGTACTTTTATGGGTTGTTTTCCAAACCGATTAACACAATATTAATTTACAATACTCTAGTAATAAATTACATATATTATTCTTATCTCTCCCACTTTTAAGCTGTATTAATCTGTTAAAATAGCAGTCAGCATTTTTTTTCTTTAAACACGAAGACTTATGAACAAAATATTTAACTTCATTAAAATTGCTGAACTAATGTTTAGTTGCATAATCTTTGTTTTTGATAACTGCATTGCATCGAGTCAACCAACTTCTTGCACCTAGAAATGGACACTTCAGTCCAGACTGAACAAACTACCTTCCATATTATGGGTCTGTTGTAATAAAACAAATAAATTATTTGCAAAGCAGAAATATAACTATTACAACCAGGAAACTGGAATATTATTATTTCAGAATGTGGAACTCCATTGTTAGGCCTGTGGTTTAATGGATAATGAATATGGTATAATGAAAGAGACCAAATTACTGGGCTAGCCTTACTTGCAATGAAGGGAAATGTTAATTGCTTCAGCATACCAAGACATTTTGGACAATGCCTGTTCTGATGTCACATTTATGTAATGCATGACTGTGCCCCACTGCACAAATCAGGGTCCTTAAAGACATGGGTGGATGAGTTTGGTATGGAAGAACCTGATTGGCCAGAACCTGACAGAGCCCTTTCCTCAACCCCATTGAACACCTTTGGGATGAACTGGAACGGGGATTGAGAGCCAGGTCTTCTTGTCCAGTATGAGAGCCTGACATTACAAATACACTAATGGATGAATATTCAAAAATGACCACACTTAAGAAACAATCAAAATCTTGAAGAAAGCTTGCCCAAGTGAGTAGGAGGTGTTAAAAGGGGACCTACTCTGTATAGTCAGTGTCAGAATTTATCCAAAGGAACGCTCTTGCCCATTTGTTCAGTTTGTGAATTTTTTATTTATTTATTTATTTTTTATTTATTTATTTATTTTTATGGTTTGACAGTCAAAAAAGTCACCACATGGATTTAACTAAGCAAATGGGCAAGAGTTTCCAAATTATTTAATTATTTAACCCTAACTGATACAGTGCATAGATTCTCATTTTTTAAACAACCATTTTGGAAACATATTATGTGGTTGTGGAAAAGATGTTACTTTGTTTTACAAGGGTCAAATTATTGTTCTGCATTGTCAAGCAAATTATTTCCAAGAAATGAAAACTACAAGGAAATTGCTAAAACTACTAAAATTGGGTTAAGATCGGTCAAATTCATTATTAAAACCCGGAAGGATAGTGATGAACCATTATCTTTGAAGACGAAATGTGGTCAAAAAATATTGACTGATAATGATTTGAGATCATTTAAATGTTAAAGTGAAATCAAATCAAATAAAAAATAAAAAACAACAGCACATGTTGCTATGTAAATGAAATGTGTTCTTAAGCGATGATTAATAGTGAAAGTAAAGTTCCACTTCCACAATGTGATAAGAATCCACAATGTTGGGACAGCTGTGCAGCCTTAATAAGACCACTTATAAGTGAGGCTAATCAGAAAAAGGCCTGATTTGAAAGGCCCTACATTGACATTCTATGGTGATTGCATAGCTATGTACCTGATTTTTGGCTATTGGTTTTCTCATAGTTACATGTCAGATTCCAGACAGAGAGACTTGTTTTTCTGTGGTGTTGTGAAAAGCAGTAACTGAGTTATGTATGGTATTTCCTAAAGGTTTATTTTTGGTTTCTGACTCAATGGCAAGTGAAGATGTTTCCTTTCCATCAAGGTTACTAAGTAGTTTGTTTGAGTTTTTATCAACAGATAAACCGTGCACAGGTTACTGAGAGAGAAACCTTTCTTCTCATGAAGTTCAGGGTGTTTTATTTTTTACTTCAACTAGTTTCGTAGCCCAGCAGCGGTGTGTTCCTGTGACTTTTAGTGTGTCATTTTGACTATATGCATATTCCAGTCGTAACTGTCTAGACTTCCTTTCTGGGGATGTTTTTGTTTTGAATGCACTGGTTGTAACAATAGGTGGTAAGATCTTAAGATCCTTCAAGCTTAATATAGTAACATGGCAAATGTTTCCCAACAGGATGCAATGTCGCTCCCTCACCATAAGTTACTCTTAGTTATCTGCTCTTTTTGTGTTTTTTTCCCCTTTGTACACAAGTATGCTCAACAGACACTTTAAAAGAAAGCTAGCTATAGTGTTTTTCTCCATAATACCACAAGAACAGTGTTTTTATTGGCATTATGGACTCAGGTACCAGGAGAATTTTAATGAAGTTTGGTGTCCAAGAAGGCAAAACTGGGTGTTCCAGATGACAGTGATTCATACCTTCCAAACAAATCCACACTTCCTCTGACTAAAACCTCTGTGGAAGAAACCTGTGGACGAATAAGAGAGGACTGTGGGCCCTGGCAAGTCTGGAGTGATTCTGTGCTCTCAGATTTCTGTCCATTCAAAATTTAATTACTTTATCAGAGGGACGTCTGTACCAAATTATCACACATGTTACCTCTGTGGTAAAATTCTTATATCCAGACAACAATAAAATTGGTGTAGTAGGAGTGTGTTTCTAGTGGATGGTATTTTCTACAACTTTATATGATCTAAGAAATTTCCCCTTTTTTAGCTTCAAAATGGTTTGCTTTAAACAGAAGGTATTTCCTTTTTAACATGTAGGTTTTTCCTTTTTAATAACAAATGCATTTTCACGCTACTCAAATCAAGAGTGTACAATACAAGCTATTAAATGTTCAAACTATCATTCCAACAAGGCACATCTGGGCAAAGAAACAAACAAAAAAACACTTGTCACATGTTCCAACATATTTGATCACTTCAAAAAAGGGTGGGTTTAAATAAAAGTTGCTGACTAACAGTTCAGGGTGGTTCTTAAATGTTTCTTCAAAACTCGGCTGTGATAAGTCATAATAGGCAACATTTCTTTCCATTTTGTTGGGAAAGAGAGGTTACTAATGTGCTGAATGCACACTTGCCATTAGTTGTGACATACAGATGCATTGTTTTGTTTATTGTATTGTTTAGGCATCCTGTGTAGCTTTTAAAAAGTGATTTGGGATGAAATAAGATTTTCAGATACATATAGACAAGATCCAGATAGATATTTAAATTTCAATTCAGTTCAATTTCAATTTACTTGTATAGAACTTTATTAGAAAGAACATTGTTTCAAAGCAGTTTTACAGAAGTATAGAACGGTAGAATAAATATATTATTAAAAAAAGTTTTAAATTAATATTTATCTGTAAAATTGTCCCCTAATGAGCAAGCCTCATCAGCATGGTGGCAAGGAAAAATTCCCTGAGAGGATATGAGGAAGAAACCTTAAGAGGAACCAGGTTACATAACGTCCTTTCTACAACAGGTTACAGTCGAGTGGAATTGTGCAACATTTAGCTAATTCCTTCCTGTGAAACTCTGCAAAAATTCAGTGATGAATATTCGAGCACAAAGCTGACCGCTTCAATGTCAGTTCAAAGACAGCGTGATGGTCTCCAAGTGGTTCTTTCCACAGTAGTCCCATAGGTCACAGGCTGTCCATGCAGATCCATCTCTAGCACCATCAGGTGACGAGACTCCAACCAGAGGTAGGATGGAGCAGGCAGGCCCAGAAAGAAGAAGCAGTCACACTGGGAACACAGAAGACTGGGAGCTTGGGACTAGCATGTATAGCTAGCTAGCTAGACAGATATTTCAGATAAATAGATAGATGGATAGATAGACAGAAAAAAATAGGTATGCTTGTAATATGCTCTGACAGCATAACTAAAAGGGAGAAGGTGACACAGACTTGAGGGCTTCCTGGTACATAACCAGGTCCAACCACTCCACAGTCAGCAAACATTAGTGACATGGGAGGGTAGTAAAGCGACAGCATCCAAACATCAATAACTCTATGTGCAGTCTAGCGCTGTGTTCAGGAATCATCCCAAGTTCCAGAGTAAGAATTTAAAGTTGATGGGGTTTTGTCTTTGTTTTTCCTGGTTGAAGGTTGGTCATTACAAGTTACTGCCTCTAGCATTGTTATGCCCTTTTATATTTTCCTAAAATATGAGACGGTAGAAACCCTTATTTTCCTGTCTTATTTATACCGTCAGTTATGGACAAATAAACTATTTATTGCAATTAGCTGAAATGGCAAGTCATAAGCCAGGAAAAATGTATGTAAAATAAGCCTGTTTCAAACAGGTCCCTTGGAATATAGATGGAAAATGTCTATTGGTGTTATAACTTATTGTGAACTAGTTAGCTTATTAAATAAATTTATACAGACTATGGGAAGCAGATAAGGACAGAATCATTGTGATTAGGGCTGTAGCTATTGATCATTTTAGTACAACTATACTTTTTATTGCTAAAAAATTATTACTTTTTAATTATTTACTTTTTATTGCTAAAATTACAAACAAATAACCGTGAAAACAACTAAACCCATTTAGTGCATTTAATTGCCATATTACATTCTCTGTTGGAATGTCGAATTTGGCAAAAATGTCTTCAAGCTACTCTGCAAGATTTGCTGCTGTGTGTCTCTTCAAGGCGCATTGTGGTCAGACTGTGGGACTGTGTATGTGTGTGTCTGTTTGTGTGTGTGTGTAAGTGACAGCGAGAGTGAGACTATGAACATAAATGACGCTTAAGCTTTCACAAAACTTAGCTAATTTAGGGACATCATAACTAGCCACCGTATTTATTCACTACATATAGCCACAATCAACATACATTTTTACATTTCAACTAGCAATCATAGTGATTTAGGCCAAATGTGAACTACAATGTCGCAACAATCAGTGGACTTGATGCGTGATTTTGGATGAGATGTTGAAGCCTCCAACTTATAGACTGAGCAAAACTTTGAGGCAGATAATTTGCTTCAATGATTTATTGTATTCGAGTTACTCCAGGAATCATTTCAGCACTAATTGTGATTGCTCCTCAGATGTGCTTTAAGATGTGGTTTCTAGCTTTAAGATGTGGTGGTCTGTCCTTTAGTCACAGAGTCTGACTAGTGTTTTTCTTTCAGCTCCACTTTGAAGTGACTATGTGCTAAGCACGATACAACATGTATTAGCGAAACAGGTAGGACATCTTGGAACATGGCACAGAGAGATGCAGAGACATGCTAGTGTGCAGTCCTCACATCAGCTAAATAGGTTTTGCTTGTACATTCGGTGCTATGCATTGGACAAATTCCATTTCAAAGTTGTGTCTGGGTTGAGATCACATTTAAATGTACATACCAAATGAAGACTCTTATTTTGCAGGTTGGTTTATTTTCTTTTTCTGGGTGTTGAACTTGTCTGCTGGGCCACTTAAAATAAAAAAAAAACCCAATAGCTCAGCAGGAATGTGTGCAAGACTCGACCATTTCACAATAAACATTTCCTATGTGTTACAAGATGGTAACTGAATTATAGATAATGGTGAATTATAGATCGGACCTTTTGAGATTTCTAAAGTGGAAAGATTAAAAGAAATATGTAGCTAGTAAGTTTTTGATTATGTTTAAACATTGTTATACTTTATATAATAAATAATATTGCTGTTTTTTATGTATCAGTTGTGCAACATACTTGGTACATTTCACTAAAACCTATTTTTGGATTGGAAAGTAAATTCTAATTCTAACTGTGTTTTACTCACCACAGTACGTTAGAACATAAATGTGTAAGTGGATTACAGGAATCGCTTTCAGAATGAAACCTTGCATTTTAACTTCTACAATTATTAAATATACTAGCCAATAGAAGATTATAATTAAAATAAAATGAGACGTTCTGTGATCCTTTTCCATACAGAGCAGTGCAAATCATTGGTAGCCCAGGTTGTTGCATCATTTTTCTTTTTGCTTGCATGTTTATCTCCTGCTTTTGCATTTCCTAGCAGAAGTGTGTAGGAGTGTTTTTGCACGTGTGTAAGTTTGTGTGCGTGCATGTGTGTGTGAGAGCAAGCATGTGTGTGTGCGCCTGTATTTGTGTGTGTGTGTGTGTGTGTGTGTGTATGTATGTATGTGTGTCTGTGTTTAGGAGCTGTGACTCACTCCCTCTGTCCCAGCCACCTCACAGATGGTCATCTCCATCACCAGGGCAACTAAAAAACTAAACCGTGTCTGTGTTCATGTATTGTAAGCTCATCTAATTGGATGAGAATGGAGGATGCACAATCACACTGTGACACAACTGTTAAAAATAGCCCTATTAGTATTGGTTTCATTTAATAGTAATCATTTTGGTCTGAACTCTTGTGTCTGTTTCATATCATTTTTAAACTAATCATTTTGTGATGCTGTGCATATTTTTTCCACTATCAAATACTGAAGCTGTTCATTTGAAAGATTTATGTATATGTTCATGATAAAGGGCAATGATGGATTGAGCCAAGATTTTCAAGTCAAGTCAAGAAGCTTTCATTGTCATTTCAACCATATATAGCTGTTGCAGTACACAGTGAAATGAGACAACGTTTCTCCAGGACCTGGTGCTACATAAAACTTAGTAAGTAGTCCTAGGGCCTTTTTACACCTGGTCACTTCATGTGTTTTCTCTGATCCGATAGCTATCTGATTTGTTAAAACTGTTCCATTTACATTAGGCCACATAAATGCATCTTGGCGAATCTGATATCAATCCGATCTTTCTACTCCCGCCCAAATTGCAAATATATTTTACCTCATTTCCGGGGTAATTAAAATGGAACGCGCTTTGGTGTATGCGGTTTTCAGAATGCAATCAAAAAGAAGACGAAAAAACTTATGATGGTTATGCTACAAAAAACAGCATTTACATTAATTTGTTTCTGGCACGATGCACGACTCGTGAGTCACCTGCGAGTGACGTACTTCCGTTTGGGAGGAGTATAGCGCTGACGTATGTGGCTGGAACAACCACATTCATTTACACCTGTCCAGTTTCATCTGAAATGCGTCCCAGACCACCTCCTGAAGTGGTTTGAACGATCGGATTTATATCCGTCTCGAAAACATTTCGGAGGGCATTTACACCTGGTCTTTTTACCATCAGATAGCTATCGGATCACAGAAAACGCATGAAGTGACCAGGTGTAAAAAGCCCCCTAGATACATAAAGTGCAACTGTGCAACCTGGTGCAAACAGTGCAGGACAAAAAAGTGCAAACAAACAATACAAAACACTACACAAAATCAGTGCACACTTAATAATAACAGCAGTTATATGAGGTATTGTAATGAATTGTGCAAAACAACATGTGCAAAGAGCAAAACCAGTGTAAAACATCATGTAAACAGTTTGCTTGGTGATGCTTTAGGTATTTATGTATATTGGATGAGTGTGTTTTTGGTGCAGATCAGTGCAGTCCATACAGTTGACTGCTGCTTTGAGACAATGTCCATTGTAAAAATAAACTCGAATTGAACTTGACTGTGCGTGCGCGCGTGTGTGTATTGTGCTCGGTACAGTTCAGTTATTGAGGAGTCTGATGGCTTGTGAAAAGAAATCCGACTTAAATTACCTAAATTAGTAAACTTCTTGGTATTAATCAGTCAGGATTATTATGTAAAATGTATTTAGCTATGTTTTTATATAAAAAACAGTGTGCACTTGGATTACTAGCAGTGGGGAACTAGAGTTTTATACATAGGGTGGCCAGGGGGTGGCCAAGGCAACTTTAGGGGGTCCACAGACTATGACACAAATTACCCTAACAAGAAGCATGGATGAATCCCATAATTGCTCATTAGAGGTAGAATATATCTCTATATTCTATATATAAGTCAAACGAAGACTTCTTTTGATAGGTGAAATGAGAATCAAACTTCCAATGCTACCAAATAAAAATTCGGGGTGGCACCTGGGGTGGCCAATCAGATGTCAGGGGTGTTCAGTGCCACCCCGGACACCCCTCTAGCTCCGCCACTGATTACTACTATTTTTTTGCGAGTTAATTTTAAATGAATTGCATTTAATGTTGTGCTTGACTGCTTTAATGATACAATCATTAAACATCCTCAGATCGCTGTCATAGTCTGTTCATTAGCGTACACTAGGCTTACATCGCATAGCATCACATGTTATCAGAGAAAATGAGCATTGTATCAGATTGGTAAAATGCACTTACTGACGACAGTTGATCATGGTTATTGTTTATTCTTTAGCCATGACTGTGTGTTTTTATTGCTGTCTGTGTAGAATATCGTTTTTACTCATATTTTGAAGTAGCCTTGGATTCTACGGTAGCTTGGATGTTGACATATCAGTGTTTGCTTATGAAATGGCTCTTGCATGTTTACTCTTCCGTGCTACAAGCAGGTATTGTGACACATAACTGTTTTGTTGCATCATATGCAGGCAGGAAGATAAATAGACACAGAAGAATGAGAGAAAGAGAAAGTGGTGGACACTTAACTAAGTTGTTATTCCACACAGATGTTCTATTTTCTGTATGCGTCTTGCTGTGGCTGCCACACTATAATATTTACCCAGTTATACAACAGCACTGTTAAATTCTTTACTGTTGAATTATAATTGGGCAGAAGGATTGATTGATTTTCTCTAATAGCACACCTCTGAGAGTAGTGATGGCTATTATTCATTCACAGGGATTTATAATAAATGGGTTAAAAAAGTGGTGTTAAAAAAATGTTTGTTTTAAAATAAGTAAATACCTGTAAGGAGACATTTATTTATGTAATGGAAAAAGTCCAGGACAGAAGAATATTTGTCTTTTTTTATTTATAGTGAGAAAAAGAGATGCAGACGACGGAGCGGTATTTTTTAGGTAATATAATAATATAAGTGGTAACAGCAAATCATTTCTCACGGACAAGCCACAACACTAAAAGTAGCTATAAACAGTTTAAAAGTGTGATGTATTGTTCCATAATAAACAAAAAAATGGCTGGCAAATCGTTGTGGTATCAGAGAAATAAAACACTTTATGACTTTGGCATGATAACAGTAACTTTGCTTTACGCCAGTTCTTGTTATACAGCCATGTTGTGGATTACTTTCCTATAACAGTGAGCAAAATTAGGTTTTAATCCTTTCATATCTAATCTTCTGTAGGGGAGGCTACATGACCAGATGTGCAAACTGTCCAGTGATGCTACTTTTGTTCAGTCAGTGAGCCTTTGCAGGCTGCTATAAATTGTGATGTCCTAATCCATACTTGTTTAAATGGAATTTCTTGTAGTTCATATGGTGAATTGGAAAGATCTCTGGGGCACACACAAAGCGCACAAACATGTTCAAGACCTCCTGATTCATTATAGGAGTAATTCACACTGATACAAGGCTTGAACTTGACCTGAAACCAGAATCTAATTTTAACTTCTTTCAACATCACAGTTTTGTATTCTAGCTCAAATGAGTCTCAGTAATCCTCAAACGTTTGAGGCAAATGTCCACAATTAGACATTATTCTATGATCCAACGCTTAACCACTTGTTTTATAGGATTGCTATATAAATGGAGCAAAATGTGCTGGTTTCAGTGTAGTGGGAAGTGTTGATATTAGAACAACAGGTTGGTGTGATATGGCCTCTGTATAGCAGAGGGAGTTTACTAAACATATCACTTTGCACGTGCAAACAGTAACAGAGGCAATGCGAATTGCATTGATCCTGAAGATCCTGAAAATGTAACTAAATATAATGTCAGAGCTGAAATATCTCCCTCTTTCAGTTGTCCATCTGGAACTGTCACATTTTCAGTGATTTCATTCAGTGATATTGACTGCGACCTCTGACCATAGACTGAAAAGTATTTACTAATCTAGAAAATCTAGAAGGCTGATACACAAGTGATGCAAGAGGTTTTTAAATTCCAATAATGATCAGAATAAAAACCTGGTTAGTGTTAGCGCTCAATTATGGTCTGGATTAGTGTTTCGGTGTGTGATTTAACACTAGTTTGTGTAGCAGGACTAGATGAAAGGACGTTTGTTAGTTTTTTTAATTACTGAAATATCCAACTTCATTATGTCATTTTAGTGAAAATACTAATATTTTTATGTACCCTATTAATTTGAATGTTGTTTGTCTGAGTGTAACTCCCAGTATTTATTTGATACTTTATTTGATAATATGTAAACCAAATTAATAAAACTAAAGAGGATACTCTGAGTTTATTAAAGACTAAAATTAGCATGTATCCTATTTATTTCAAAGTGGTTTGTCTTAATGTGAGTCAAGTGAAGTCATGTGGGTTTTTATTGCCATTCCTCTATATAGCTCTCATGTAGCTTTTAATTGTCATTTCAACCATGTCTCTGACGCAGTACACAGTGAAATGAAACCAGGCTTCTCCAGGATCAGGGTGCTACAAAAAAACAACACAGAGCTAAGAACTTAAGTCCCAGGCCCATAAAGTGAACGTGTGCAACCTAGTACAAGACAACAGTACGCGACAAAAGACAGTGCAAACATACAATATAAAACACTACAAGACAAACACACAATTTACACAGAATAGTGCTGACCAGTGTTCATACCGTATATTATAAAGTACAGTTGTAAACATATTCAAACTTAAGTAGTAGCAGCAGTTTAGATGAGGTATTAAAATGTGATGTACAAAAATCAATCAAAACTGGGTAAAGTACGAAAAGTAAAAAAGAGCGATGGAGCAGCGGCAACAGGCTGCATGCATGATTGTACATGCGCAAAAAGATCAATTGAGAAACACAAATTGAGTGAGTGATTGATTTGTACAGTCCAGTATAGTTCACACAGTTGGGTGTGTGTGTGTGTGTGTGTGTGTGTGTTCGGTATAGTTCTGTTCTGTTTGTTGGGGAGTCTGATGCCTTGACGGAAGAGACTATTGCACAGTCAGGTCGTAAAGGGCCCGAATGCTATGGTACCTTTTTCCAGATGGCAGGAGGGTGAAGAGTGTGTGTGGGTGTGTGTGGGTGTGTGTGGGTGTGTGTGGGTGTGTGTGGGTGGGTGTGGGTGGGTGTGTGTGGGTGTGTGTGGGTGTGTGTGGGTGTGTGTGGGTGTGTGTGGGTGTGTGTGGGTGTGTGTGGGTGTGTGTGTGTGTGTGTGTGTGTGCTCATCCACAATATTGTTGGCTTTGCGGATGCAGCATGTGTTATGAATGTCAGTGATGGAGGGAAGAAAGATACCGATAATCTTCTCAGCTGTCATCAGTATCCACTACATAGTGTGTTACATGCAAGCTTTTACTCTCACTGCAAATGCACTTTATCTTTAGCACTGATGGCATATCAGCTGGAAGTAAGTATGTGGCAATATATTACTGTCATGTAACATTTAGATGAGAAATTGAATGATTATATATAATATATTGCTAGTTCTCTGCTGTTTAGATGATGATGATATGAGGTATAAAGAACTGAATAATGCTATTAGAAAGTAAAGTAAAATAGACACCGACCTATACAAACACATGCAACAAAACACAAGGGAAAAATACATTTTTTTATTGTTTTGATATAGGGCAAGTTCCATTTAAACATAATGCAAGAAGTATCTAGCTTGTAGTTTATTAGTTAGATTGTTTAATAACTACAGCAGCAGTAATATCTACAGAGACGATCTCAGTACAGTTCATTAGCGGGTACTTTTAGGGTGGTCTGAGCTCAAATGGGGTGTTCACATATACATGTTATATTGGCCTGAGGCTGCTTTTTACTCAGTGCAAAGTCTTGATGCAGTGCTTTTGACCTTTCTCAGCAGAGTGTAGATGATGCATGAATAAATTAAAGCTCGCATTTGCTAGAAATAGAGAAATAGACTGCTGTGTGAAGGAAGGAGCTTGATATGACCATATATGACCATCTTTTATCAATATGTGATTTGTATGAAAATATATAATGTATATAATATATAATGTTATATAGAAACAAAGAACCTTCTGATCAATTCGATTTTAAAATTCAAGCCCGCTGTGGAATAAAGTAAATGAATGCACACCTTCTGATTGAGGAATTCAAACAGCGCTGTGGAATTATTCAAGATTGTTTGGTCTCATTGTCTTGACACTCCCACTTGTGCTTCCCTCTGTATTCTTTTCTGTGTCTCTGTGCAGTCTTCTCTAACTCATATTTATTATGCTCATCAGGTTTTCTCGTGTATGCGTTTCGTGACAAGGCAGCAGTCGGCTATTTTGAGCATCTTACATAACAGGACTACATTTTGGGCCGCAGGGATAGATCTGAAGGGATGCAGTACTGAAGAATGTACTGCCTGTATTATGTTCTATGTATTAAGATAATAAAAAAAATCTGTTTGAGTTACAGCCGTATGTTCGAAAATGTGCTTCATTAATGGATTTAATATTAAGCTTTCTTAGGTTGAAACCATGAATTATTCACTGATTGGTTTATTTAGACGAATTTTAACTCTTTAAAATGTCCATTCACTGCAAACTGGCATGATTATTTTATTCATAGAGGCTTGGGATGTATAATTTGTAGGGGTAATACACAGCCCAGTAAATACGACAGGTCAGAAATAACATTTAAGATTAAGTGTTGTACATCAGCAGGCCTTGACAGTCAGTAAATGTACTTTTTCACTACACAATTACAGATAACCACTTGTCACAATCTGTGAGATGATCTCAGATCTCAAAGTTAGATTCTCTAACACACTGTGAGATAACATGTTCTCCATGGCACATTACAAAATGAAGATTTTCTATCGATATGACTGATTAAATATTGATTAAATAACTACTGTGCTTTGCTTATGTCATCAGTCAGTGAGTTCTGGGCATAAACAGAAGCATTCAATGTGAGTTTTTGTAGCAATGCAATTCTTTTTTTTTTCCTGTTCAATCGCATGTTTCTTTAACATTTGTCTTTGCCACTACCATATTTCTAGCCATCATAAGAGTTTAGTTTCATACTATTCTGATCTTCTATTAGTGGCTTTTAGATGTACATCTTTGCCGCACTCGCACTTTAAGACTTTAAATCAGCCACCACATTGAACAAAGAATTATTTTAGGGTGTTTTTACTTCTGCCAGGGCAAACACACAAAATAAATCCAGCTTTAATCAGAGAGAAAAGTAGGATTTTTTTCTGGGTTCAGATTAAGACCTGACAGATGGTGAATGCTCACGCTCATATAACACCAAAAAAATCTGTCTTTCACCTTCTATATATCACGACTAAGCCGAATATATCAACTAGAAATTAATTTGAAATAAGGATACTGAATGATGAACAGGGAAAGAAATGGATTGATGGACAGAATGTGTTTAGGAGGATTAGCAGTGTTTTGGCTATGTTGCTGTTCTGGTACTCAGCTTAATTGGAAGGAGGCTGTGTGCATGCATGTGTGTGTATAAACAAATGTGTGTGCGTGCATGCAAGAGGAATCTTTTTTTTTCAGGACCTTAAAAAGAAAAATACATGAGATTGTGTTGATGATGGATGATAATAAGATGCTAATTCTGAAGATTAATCTGCAAGTTGTTTAGAGTGGATGTGTCTGAAGGGGCTTGTGTGTGCGTGCTTGTGTGTGTGTGCGTTTGTGCATGCGGGCATGTACATGTGCACAAGTGTGTATTAGGCTGGGGACTTATCAAACACTATCTGCTGGGGACCACCTTATCCTCTAATAGCACAGTGTGTTATGTTGGGTGTGTCAACAACTGTGCATGTGTTATATTTTGTCATAAGAACATAGTTAGACCCCCATCCTCTCATTAACCACAGGCATGAAACTGAAAATGGATGAGGAAGCATCTTATTTAATTTTTTCTTGCAGGGATTTGGGGATTGTAGGACAAGATGTAATCTAATCTGTAATCTTTCTATGTAATTTTGTTCATGTCATAGTAACACAGTTTCTCTCATGACCGCAGGTCTCGAATTATATAAACACCTTAAAGAGGCAACAAGCTCAAAAAAATATATATACATACAATTTCAAACTGAAAGAAGAACAAATTATGGGCGATATGTCTAAATTATAACCTTTATAAAGAAATTATTTTTAATTTAAGTGATCCCTTTAAATCACTCTAATGGTATTTTCAGCGTCATGATGGTTGATGTTTTAGTTATAGATCAGTTTCTCTAATTCAGCACTCGAGTGTTTCTAAGGGCCTGGTCCTACACCTGGTTTACACCTGATCACTTCATGTGTTTTCTCTGATCCGATAGCTATCTGATTTGTTAAAACTGTTCCATGTGACGTACTTCTGTTTGGGAGGAGTATAGCGCTGATGTATGTGGCTGGAACAACCACATTCATTTACACCTGTCCAGTTTCATCTGAAATGCGTCCCAGACCACCTCCTGAAGTGGTTTGAACGATCGGATTTATATCCGTCTCGAAAACGTTTCGGAGGGCATTTACACCTGGTCTTTTTACCATCAGATAGCTATCGGATCACAGAAAATGCATGAAGTGACCAGGTGTAAAAACCCCCTAAGTAAATAGTTGATGTCAGAATTGAGTTTATATTCTTTCATTTGTTCATTCAGACTCAAGCAACCAGTTTATCCTGGTTGTGGTGGATCCTGGGAACCGTGGGCAAGAGATCTTAATACACCCTGTATGATACTCACCTGAGTAAGACAGTCACCTGAGCTAACTCCTAACCTTGGGGCCGTGGAGCTTACAGCCACCATGCTACCTCTGATGCTTCTTAGTAGTAAGCAGTGGGGTCTGCTGTGGTGTTTCATCCAGTGTTTAGTCCCACCTCACCCCCTGGTGTTCCCAGGGCAGACTCCAATTTCACCATGACCAGAAAAAAGTGCTTCCTGAGAGTGTGTATTAGTGTTGGTCTGTGTGTGTGTGTGTTGGTGTGTATGTTAGTGTGAGTGTGTCCATGGTGCATCTGTGAGTGAGTCAGTAGATGAGTCAGTCTGTAAGGTTTTACTGTCAGTACCTTCTGTACAGTCTGTAGATCAGCTGGGCTCTTGTATGTTTTATTTGTTGTGGGTAAACAGCTAGCACTAGTTTTGTTCTGCTTTTGCCATATTCATGTCTAATCATGAGATTTCTTAAAATCACTTAATTCGGAAATGATGTTTGTAAAACCAAAACTGTGTGTGTGTTTTCACTAAACATGGGGTATTAGAAATGTAGGTCAGGTTGACTGTGACTCCAGGGAGCAACTTTAACCAGAACCCAGGACCCATTAGATCCCAGTTATTTATAGTCCTCTTTATTTTTCAGTTATTGAGGTTTGGATTAAGCCAGTTTGATTCAGTATGACTAATACAAGCAGACCCCAGTATGTATAGGTTTGTGTCTTCATTAATATTTTTAGTGTTCTTTTGGTGTAGGATATAGTGGGATATGATACAGGTCAAGAGCTTCAGTCAATCACACAAATATCAGAATGAAGAAATGAAGAAAAGTGTAATCTTGATGACTTTGGATTTTGGGCTGGTTTGAGTAATGCATACGTCAATAGTATACATATATAAGTAAAAGAGGAAGGCTTGCTAGGTCAAAATTTAGAACTTGTGCTTTTAGCCTAGCTGGAAGTGAGAACAATCTTCAAGCTTACCCTATTTGTTTTGCTTTTAGTGAGCCCATGCCAACAGAGATATGTACAATATACACCAACGCTGCAGCAGTGACTCACGCCTAGTGTTAGAAATGAAGTGCTATGGAAGCTCTTCTCTGTCATACCTGAAAACTTTTTTTTTTTTTTTTTTAAGTACTAGCGCTATTCCCATTTTTATGCTGCCACAAAGACATCCCAGTCAATCAGTATGTGATCTGACATGCTCACACAGTTCAGACTGTAATGGGGATCTTTTGTAGATACTAAATATGATTAAAAAAGTAATTATAATTGATTTATTTATAATTTATAAGTATTTGAAGACATAAGTCATGGGGCTTCAACGATTCAAAGAGAAAATAACAGCTTTCAAAAAAAATAAATAACTGAATGTGTTAGAACTATGAGTCAGTTGAGGATGTTTCCATGCTTGTTCCAATCTCCTTTCAGGTAAATCTGTGTGAAATCACTGGAGGTCTCCTAACTGACCACGTCAGATTTATAAACTGTAGATGGTTTTCACACCAGGCACATTTGTTAAGGTCCAAGTCAGTGTGTGATTGTTCCTGGCGACCCTGCATCATTGATCTAATTCCAGACTTACTTGATCTTATTGAACAGTGCTTTTGCGTTCAACTTACTTCATCACAAATACGCATGAATACAATATGACAGTGCTTTTTGTTTGTTTTTTGTTATTTTTGTGCACCTCACAGACACCGATGCAAAAAAAAAAAAAAGAAATAGACTGGAAATGAGTGACATGGTCTGATGAATCATCATTTACATTATTTCCAATGGCAGTTCAAGTTTGTTTGGAGAACTCCCAAGGAAGCAAACAACTTGGACTGTCTAATACTGACTGTCAAACATAGATGAGGATCTGTGAAGATTTGGGCAGTTATATTTTAGTATTCTGCTGGCCCCATCATTAGCCTTGTCTTAGTATTGTTTTGGTTTGAGGATCACCAGTATGAACCTTAAAATCTGCCCTGGCCAGCTCAATCACCTTACTTTAATATCATTAAGCATTGTGGGAAATTCAGGTTTCCTGTTCTAGCCTTTCTGAAGCAATTAGAAGATATTCTGCAAGATGAATGGTAAAATATCTACTAGAAGATATTCAGAAATTGTATGAGTTTAATCCAAGAAGGAATTGTGGCCCAACACCTTATGAATAAAGAGATATTACATGTTTGATCATTGTTCACATTATTTTGTCCAACCTCTGTGTTGGGCAATTTATTGTAGCTTGATGTGGCTGCATGGTGAGCACAAATGCACAGTGACTTAGTGAACTAAGTTTGAGTCTTTATTTACATAAAAGAAAGAAAAAGAGCGTGAGCCATAAGGGCCATTACAAATTAAATGAGGATATCAAGGGGATTATTTGAGTAAAGTAGATTTTATAGCTTGGCTTTGAAGAAACTGAATGGATTTAGACTAAAAACTCCATCAGCCTCCATCACATACCGGACTCTGATGGCCAGCCACTTTGATATAGTCAACTCTCTTAGGACACCCAAATACACATAAACGCTCCATCATGTGGCCTTTTTAAGCAATCCACATTTGCCTTGTTCTATATAGGTTTTTATTTACCTGTGATGTAATATTATCTTGTCAAATGCATTACAACAGAGGTTAGGTTCTTTTATTACCTGTATCTAAATAATGAATTAAGGCAATGCGCTTAATAAATAAACAGCCTGCCTCATCACCTGAAAGTGATATCACGACAGTCCATGTTCATACTTACTCTTGTTGAACTCAAGGCAGCTTTCAGTGAACACAGTAGCAATTCATACTATTAATTGTGTCAGATTGTATAGGTAAGTATTTGTTATAGATCTTTCAATATACAGACATCGTATTGGAATGGCAAGCCTGATTTATTTGTTTTTGCTATACACTGAAGACTTGAGTTTGAGAGCAAAAGATGAATGTGCGATGACAGGATTTCAGCTTTCATTTCCTGATATTTACATTTAGAACACATTTTGTTTGCCCCACCAATTTTTCAAGTGATCAAACTTATTGGAAATTATGACTGACAGGTGTGTCTTGTTTCCCATGACAGACCTGTTAGATTGATTGTTTAAACAGTTAATAACGCTGTCTATGGGGGAAAAAATGCAAACTTGTTTGAAAGTTTAGTTTTAAGTTGGAAAAAAGAGGGAAACTCCATCAGAACCTTTGTCCTGAAAAAGAAAGAAATCACTTGTGTACTTACATCAGGACATCATATTGGCCGATCATCATCATGCAGCAGGATAATTACCCAAAATACAAAGGACAAAAACAAAGAACTTCATCTGGGTGAAATGTCCAATCACTCTACTTTAGCCTAATTGTGCTTTATTCCAAATTAATAGTTTTTAACACCCCTAGATGTACAAGAATATATTTGAATCATCAGAAAATGAAATTCTGATCTCATGTCACCTCATATTTATCTTTTGATCTCAAACCCAAATGGTTTAGTGTGCAGCAAAAACAAAAGAATAGTTTTGGAGTCTAATAGTTTTGGAGGGGACTTACACCCCTGACGGGAACATATACATCACTGTGGTAATACATTTTGAATAAATATTCAATGCATTCAATACATATTTATGTTGTGATACCTGTTAAGTAAATTATGTTATTCACTACCTTTACAAACAGTTATATATGGCCTTTTTGTCAACCAAAAAATGCACATGCAAGCAAGGCAGGTTAAGTTATGTGTCCATCCTTGATATTTTCTGCACAGGCTATGGTCATATTTGGACATTGACAGGTTGCTTACACTTATTAGGAACTGAAATTAAATAATTAATAATACTTAAATGTTCAGAATTTTAGCTTTAATTTGAGGGTAGTTGCATGCAAATCAGACTGTCATCCTGTCCAGTGTATACTCTGGCAGATAGTCTCCAGGTTTTCTGGGACCCAGTGGGATAAACGGTGTTGTGAAAGGATGGATGGATCCAAATCAGATGAACAGAACTTTTTATATATTATTTCTTTTAAGAGATTAAAAATAATCATATAGTCGACTTATGAAAGTTTGGCCAAATCAATTATTTAGTATGTTATTAGATCCAAAAGATGACAGAAAACATCTAGGATGACAGGAAAATTCTTCACATGGTGAAGCAATACTCTTTTACAACAGCTGGTCAAATCTAGAACACCCTTGAGGAGGTAGGCCCTATTGGTGGAAAATGCCAACAATCAAGAAAAGATTTCACCACATTAATTACAGAGGGTTTGCACCAAGATGTAAACTATTGGTAAACCTCTAATTAATTCATGATTGGTAGTCGAAAATAAATAATGATGTTGTAATTTCAGGTCATGGAGCATTGAAGTGATTCTTTTAGCTCTTGTAGTTAATGCTAGTTAACTGAGCATGTGCTGTGCAACCCATGTGTTTCTCATGGCCATGACAGTGACATATGTGCAGTGAGTGTCCCACATTGGTTCTAAAATCAAACATCTGTCCTTAATTAATTGTGATCTGTGGTTATAATTTAGAGCAGAGAGAGTTATTTAATATTATATTCTCTGGGGAGTTAAACTAAGCTAAAGATGTCTCTCTTGGAAAAATATGCATGTGATGATTGCTAAATAGGTTAATAACAAATCTGATGTCTTAATGATGTCTCGTAACCCAATTTTCACTAGATGTTGCTTTCAACTAACCTCTGCAAAATATGGAATTAATCCTGATTATCCCGATCATGAGACACAGTTATTTTGCTTGTTTTTGGATAATCAAATGTGGTCTAGTGTACTGTGGAAAGTTAAAGCAATTATTTATGGCTCATTGCAGTAACTGTGCAGTTACATTTTTACACTGATGATATATTAATGCAATATTAAGATTTTTTGGCCATGATAAAAAAATAGATTGGTTTTCATCCCTTTGTATCTCTCTCTATGGATATATGGTCTTACACATTTACAAATCTATATTCTTTTGTTGTCAGGCCTTGGATCAGGACAGGACTTCACTGCAAAAAGTTAAGAAGTCTGTCAAAGCCATCTACACTTCTGGCCAAGGTAAAGAATTCCACACACGTGAAGCATCTCTTATAACTGAACAGACTCATGTTCACACATGGTAAATAAAAACACCTGAATGAGACCAACGCATGCAACACTGGGTAGATGTGATGTGAGATCATTTAAAGTGCAAAGGTTTGGTTGTTGCCACTCACTCCTCACATATTAAAGAGCTATACTGTATATTGTTTTTATGTATCTAGCTAGGCAAGGTTTTGACTGTTTTTCTGAGGAGCTAGAACATAATAAGGTTTAGCTAGAAAGGTAGGCAGTATGTCTTATGATTATAACTTGCTATAATTCATTGATGGACCTTGATTCATTGATGGACCTTGTTGGCTGAAGGGACGAGGACAGCATTTAGGACACAGCTGAAAATCAAGAAGTGAATTTTTTTTAAATTAGAAACCCAAATCTCTGACGAACCTCTGTGGTTATTTCTACTTCATTTCAGCTAGTTGAAGATCCTTAGTAGTCTAAAACAAATTAGTTGCACAGCTGAGTAAGTACCATATCACACGAAGACCACTAGAGTCCAAGGTATGAGAGAACAGATGACCCTGGATCACATTTTAAAATTGTTTGGCTGTACGTGATGTTGAGTGATTGGCTCATCAGACTTTTATAGTTTTACCTAACATTGTCACTGTACTTTTTTTTTCCCGATTGGTAAAATCTGCTGATTATTTTATATACAACATCATAGTTTAATTACCGAATTATCTGATGGTTTGCATTATTTTTATATAACATTACAGGTAGTTCCTACTGTAGCATTAATTATGGGTTAATATTAATGTACTTGTTGTAATAAAATTAATATGTCTGTAGTAACATCATATCCACAGGGACACAGTGGGCACTCATATAATCTAAGACTAATCAAGTATTCAGTCCCTTGAGCTTATATAGTACTGTATTACAAATGGTGTTTTAAAATTTGGTTCTGTTTAATATTTCATTTTAACACACTGAAACTCAAAATTAATTATTTAAAGGTGACATTGTTTTGTTTTTCTGAAATATTTTTGTTAAAAATAAAAACTGAAATATCATGCTGAGGGAATACTTTTGCAAGGCACTGTAATTGTTTATGGTAATGTATGTTGTTAAGAGATATTTACTTATGGAACAAGTCTCAGGTGTCCATACTTTATAACAGGTAGAGATCAATCTGTCATTTAAATTTAACTGACACAGAAATGTCTTCAGGACTTCTTGTCTTCTCACTAAAATAACAGTACTTTTTTATATTAAATCCAAGAAAGAGGATAAAAGAGAAGCTGAAGAGATGGACTGACTATAGCTGCTTTATGGAAATTAAAAGATAATAGGTACTTGATCTGGCAAATGCTGTGGTATAAGCAGAATAAAACACACCTTTGGATCGGAAACACACCTACAGTATCACACCCCATCATTATTTCTTACATTGACAATCTTGTTAAAATATAGCACAACAATATGAACTCATCAAATAAGTCAGTTATCTTTTCACACTTTCTGCAGATAAACATGTGATGTGCAAAATTTCACAACTTTTTCCTTTCCTTTTTTTAAGCGTTTTAAGCGGTCGAATTAATACTGCGATAGCATATTATTTTTAGACTATTTGTCATACTGTAACACCCCTAGATTTTAATATCTGAAAAATAATCATGAGTGTGCTTGTGTGTGTCTGTCTAGAACATCTTCAGAATGAGGAGATGTATGCTCAGGCACTGGACAAGTTTGGCAGTAACTTCATGAGCCGAGACCACTCTGACCTGGGGACAGCCTTTGTTAAGTTCTCCACATTGACAAAGGAGCTCTCATCCCTGCTCAAAAACATGGTGAGCTTTTGCATCAATTCAGGTTCCATTAATTAAAGCTTTGAGTTTTGAGTGACTAGCTTTATTAATCAGGAAACTTTTTTGTGGGACTTGATTAAAAATTGGGTCAACGTTCTGTTCAGGGTCATGTTTCATTTCAGCACAGTATATCGATGAGGTTTAGGCTGTATCAGCTGCTGGAGGAGCGCTTCAGAGTGTTGTACACCGGTTGCTCTGCGTTGGTGTTGGAACCTACTTGCATGGCAAGCGCAAAAATGTGTGAATGTCTGTATGATTGTGTGCTTGTAAGTGTGGGCGCAAGGTTTGCTCTCACATCTTGGCAGTAGCATTGAGAAAAAGTGTCAGAAATATATTAAGTAGGAAACGCAGTACAACTACTTCTTGTCTTGTTCATATACACACATGCATCTCTTTCTCTCTTTCTCTCTCTCTCTCTCTCACACACACATGCATACTCACACTTACACACTAACACTCTTTCTCTCACCCACACACACACACATACACACACACAAAATACATGCAAGCAGTGTCTGCAGAAGTGGATTCATGCTTCTATGTGCTATCTCTCAGCTTGAGTCTGGATGATAGAAGTAAAAATATCTTTTCTCCCCACAATCTTCTCTCTCTCTCTCTCTCTCTCTCTCTCTCTCTCTCACTCACTCACTCACTCACTCACTCACTCACTCACTCACTCACTCACTCACTCACTCACTCACTCACTCACTCACTCACTCACTCACTCACTCACTCACTCACTCACACACACACACACACACACACACACACACACACACACACTTGTTTGGTCTCTAATATATGTCTGTTACAGCATTGTTTTAAAGGCTTTGCTGTCAGACATAAATCACACATTAGTTAAAATACATTAAACAGTTATGCTTTTTCAATGTATTTTTATTTATTCTATTGATTGAAACTAGTAATCTGCTTTTTTCCCCCTTAAATATTGGTAGGTCTCTACACTTCATTTCAGGATTACACTAAAGGCTAACACCCAAAGTGTGGAGTTTCTGGTGTGAATTCTATTTGTTACTGTCTAGTGTGAAAATGTAGAGAGCTCCTATATTGTTTCAGTATTTTGTCTATGGCCGTTTATTTTGACCTGCAAGTTATAGAATTCTTTGGCTGGGAGTTTTAATGGCTGTGTGTGTTGATTGGCACTCATACAATGCAAAAGAGTATTTTAGACATACCCAGCAACCTCACACAGTACTGTGAATAGGAACAGCTCAAGATTATGTGTAGACTCTATTAGTGTTCTGTCAGTTCTTATTGAGGGTCAAATTTATCACATACACAATCATATACAGTACAGCATTCAGTAAAAAGCTTTTTACAACTGGCCTTGTTATAAAGAATATGGACAATAATCAAAATAGAATAAAAAGAAGGTATTAATAAAGTAAAATGCATTAGTAAGGAATAAAATGGAATTGGCTATATAATAAATTGAATATACAATAAAAAGACAAAATATAGTAAAATACAGCATGTATGATATGAATATAAATATAGTTATAAAGCACAAAGATATTTGCAATATGTTTGCAGTTTTTATGCAATAATTCAACATGAGCTGTGCTCCGAATGGTCTGCAGGAAGGAACTCCTCATTCTCTCTGTGTTTGCCATCAAGAAGCGGACGCGCTTTCCTGACCACAGCCGAGCGAGGAGTCCATCTTCATAGGCTTGGTCCTGCACCATGTGCTATAGATCTATTGCAGGTTGGGGAGCTCAGTGTGGATACACTCAGCTAATTGCACCACCCTCTGGAGAGCTCGCCTATCCTGCTTGGTGCTCTGATGCTCTCCGTCAGATTGCTATCAATGTCGCAAGTGTAGAAAGTCCTTAGCATCTGAGAGGGCTGTTTAAATCCTTTAAGTGTCTAAGGTGGTAACAACACTGCTGATCTTTCCGTTTAATGCAGGTGTTTCCATACTAGAGGTTGTGACTCAGCTACAAATGGGGCTGTAAGAGCAACCTGCAGTCTCCTTTGTTTCATTCTTTTATTTTACTAATTTTTAGTAGAAACATCAAAGCCAGATTTTGTGTGCTGTTTTGAAATGTTACTTGGATCCACATTATTTTACACTTTATTTTAAAATAATAAAAAAATAAAAAATGACATGCTGCGGTTGCTTAGTTGAAGCTCAACAACAAAATTGGACACATTCCCAACCATCTACATATAAATGTACTCCTGTTTTTTGTCTAATCACGTAATGTACTAATCTAAATTGTTATTGAGTACTAACAGTTAATGTTTATTTTATTGTTATTATTTTGGATAGTGTTTGGATTTTAAACACCTCCAATAGTAATAGCTTTGAATTTAAGGTCCTGAGGTTTTGATTTGAGGTAAAACCTGTGATTGTGGTGGAAAGTTAAAGCTCACCAATATTTTTTTACAACATTGACCATAACATTACTAAACACTGTCCTGTTCAATTTAGAAATCTGATGGACAGGAACAGACAGGGATGTGTTGATTTTGTACTAACATCTAGTGAATGTCACTTTTAAATCTTCCTCATATAAGCATGATATGCAGCAAGTGTGTGTGAATAATGCTGCTTGTGTTGCTGCTGCCACAATCATGTGTCAGTTATAAACCATCCCATTATATACACACTTCCCACTGCTCTGGGAGTCAGTGCAAGGAGTACAAAATGTTTTTATTCACTTGCATTACACATTCTTGTGCAATCAACATCATAAAAAAAGCTTAAATGTAGAAAATCTATAATGTTCATTTGATTTTGGAAAGTTTGTATTAAGGCTTCACAAAATGGCTGATGATGCCATTTTGAGGACACTGAAGCATCTGAAGCATTAATTTTCTCTCTCTCTCTCTCTCTCTCTCTCTCTCTCTCTCTCTCTCTCACACGTTAACTCTCTCTCGCTCTCTCTCTCTCTCACTCTCGTTCTTGCTCTCTCACTCACTCTGTCTCTCTCTCTCTCTCTCTCTCTCTCTCTCTCTCTCTCTCTCTCTCTCTCTCTCTCTCTCTCTCTCTCTCTTTACAGCTTCAGAACCTGAATCATAATGTGATCTTCACATTGGACTCTCTGCTGAAAGGAGACCTGAAAGGCGTTAAGGGGGTGAGAGTTATAGGCCGACACATTCACAAACACTAATTGCAAAAAAAAAATTATCAAAAATTGGTCTCTGGCCGAGGACTGAGCAGCAGAGGGGGGGGTTGATTGGCAGAGAGAGTGCTTGAAGGGGGATGGAGAGTTTTTGTTATCAGACAGAGAGACTGTATATAAATAGTTTTATTGAAATTATTGGTACTGGGAATGAACTTTAGCCTGATATAGAATATTAAAGGCATTATCATCATTAGTACACCACAAGCACATCTCAGAGTTGCTCAGAATTCCCATTCCAGCTATGAATCTGTAAACAAAACTACTCTGTTGGATTTTAGATAATTACTAAATTCCTTTGTTTGATTATTTGAAGTTTGCAAAGTATGTTTCTTGTAAAATAAATAATTTGTTCAGTTTCATGATCATGCATGGTCATATTTCCCCAGGCCAATGCACATATTGCGTATATGTGGTTTCTTTGACAGAGCTATTAAGACATCGATTGTACACTTGTATGCATGATGTGGTTTTGTCCAAATGCTGATTTTCAATTTTCCATTTAAGCTCTCAAACAGTGCAGGGTGATGGTTGCAGTGCAGAATATAACTAGTGCTTTTGACAGCTATATGTGGAGGCAACTGAATTACAGTGACTGTGAATACACCACTACATTTTAGTTTTATAGGTTAAAATTGCAGTTTTAAGAAGAGGAGATCTTTCAGTGTCCTTGTTGCCATTTCTTGCCATGAAATCACTGAAAATATAACTTTTGCAACTTTTTTACTTTTCTCTGGTGATTCTTAAGTGTGCCCACATCACCTGTGAGCTATACTATACTATACTATACTGTACTATACTATACTATACTATACTATACTGTAGCTATACTATACTGTAGCTATAATTTAATACTGTGAATATTTAGTTCTAGCTTGTGTGTTTTTATGTGCATTATTCTGTTTTGCACAGAATTTGCCAAATAATTACATTCACCTAATTTGGCTGTCACTTTGAACAAAAGTGAATTTCTGTTGAGATCAAGCTGTGCAGTTGAAGGTCTTTCTTAAGGGCTCAACAGTGGCAGCTTGGTAACTGTTGGCTGCTACTATCCACATAATCCACTGTAACTCTGAGGTTCATGAATATTTGCAATGGATGAGGAGGTTTTGGTAGTGTGTTTTGGCCCTTGATAACACTACTAGTTACAGTGCGTCCTTGTTGCAAGCAGATTGAATTTGTTTGGTTCTCTTTGAGAGAACAGAATTCTACATGAAAATTAAATCAGCATCTTTAAAAAGCTGGTCAGCTTAAGGAAGCATGAAGTGCTCTAAAATTTCTTGGTAAACGGGTGCAGTGACTTTGGTTTTCAAAAAGCACAGTGGACCATCACCAGCAGATGACATTGCACCCCAAATCATAACAGACTGTGGAAACTTTAACTGTGGACTTCATACAACTTGGGTTATGAGCTTCTCCACCCTTCCTCCAGACTCTAGGACCTTGGTTTCCAAATGAAATACAAAACTTACTCTCATCTGAAAAAAAGACTTTGGAACACTGGACAACAGTCCAGTTCTTCTCCTTAGCCCAGCTAAGATGCCTCTGATTTTGTCTGTAGCTCAGGAGTGGCTTAACACGAGGTATTTGACAACTGTAGCCAAATTCCTTGACACGTCTGTGTGTGGTGGCCCTTGGTGCCTTGACCCCTGCCTCAGTCCAATCCTTATAAAGTTCACCCAAATTCTTGAATCGATTTCGCTTGACAAGCCTCTCAATGCTGCAGTTCTCTTGGTTGGTTGTACATTTTTCTTCCACACTTTTTCTTTCCACTCAACCTACTGTTAACATGCTTGGATACAGCACTCTGTGAACAGCCAGCTTCTTTGTTTGTGGCTTACCCTCCTTGTGAAAGGTGTCAATGATGCTCTTATGGATTGGTGGCTTTTTGTTAAATGTGAGTTAAAATCATCACAATTAAAAGTACCAAAGACTTAAACTACTTCAGTCTGTGTGTACTGAATTTAGTGAATACACAAGTTTCACTATTTAAGTTAAATTTTTCCCAACATTCTAATTTATTGAGATGCACCTGTATATTTCTCAGCTATATATATTTTTTTAGATGGACCATCCGACCTGCACATTTCTGAGCTCGTTGTATCTGATTGTTAATGAGTCTTTTAAGAGTTTAAGGAGGTCAGCACTGCTGTGCCTGATAATTTATTTATATTCTTCTCATTAATCTACTTATTTGTTTTGTAAATACACATGTACACTTTCTCTTAATAATTATAATACCTTTTATGTATTGACTATTGTCACATTGCATACCATCTCAAAACATTTTTTAAGCCTGTTGATCATTTTATTTTTTTTTCTTAGGACCTGAAAAAACCATTTGACAAAGCATGGAAGGATTATGAAACAAAGTTGTAAGTTTGCCTCTGTAACTTTCGAAACATTTTATGTTTAGTGGCGTGTCTTTGAGTATCTTTATGTATTATTGTGTTCTTGATAGTGGAATTATAGCACTGTACAAGATGACCCACAGTCCTGCTGAAAACTCATTGCAGGGGTGGACAAAACTTGTTTGTTAAAAATTTATTAGCTAAACCACTAAGCAAATTAAAGTTCCAGTCTGCTATCCAGTCCTGTGATTTAGTTACCTGGATGCCTAATTGTTTAGACTTAAAAAGTCGTATCTAACATAATATAATCAAAATCAATGCATTATTGGAGACTAAGGGAAACAAGCAAGCAGGAGACCATATTATCGAAACCGTGTTAAATTATAATGCCTTTTATTTTAAATAAATGGTTTTTAAGGTTTGCATTGAAAATGACAACTTGTAATGGGTATTCTGGTTTCTTTTAAAGTCTCACTTTACTTGCAGCATTATATAGAGCATGTCAGTACTGTTTATTATGCCTGTTTATTACGAAATACGTAAGTGTATTTGTGTTAAGGTTATGGTGTGTGTGTGTATCTTCAGTACAAAGATCGAAAAGGAAAAACGAGAACATGCCAAGCAACATGGCATGATCCGAACAGAGATTACGGGTGCTGAAATTGCAGAGGAAATGGAGAAGGAGAGACGCCTTTTCCAGCTTCAGATGTGTGAGGTGAGTACAAGATCACTAGAGACACACCACTGACTTTATTTTGACATTATGAGTTGCCGTGATAAAATACATGCAAGTCGGACCAGCCTGTAATTGAAATATTTCATTTAGATTTTTGGTGTGATTTTGAATCCAGCCCTCAGTGGGTTGATGATTTTAGTTCCCTGTGACCCTTTTTACGTTATTTTGTTCTCAACAAATTGCACAATGTATGTAAGTAAAGATTTTCAAGTTGAAAATTTCTCTAAATCCACTGTGTTTTTTTTAAGTGTTCTTTTAAGTTTTGGAGCAGTGTATTAAAATACACAAAATTATCTGTGCAAGAATTGTGCTTTGTTTTTTATTATTATTATTATTATTATTATTATTATTATTATTATTGTTGTTAAAAAAATTGTCTTTTTTTTTGGCATGATTTGATTATTTATTTTCTGTCTTATTCATTTTTGTTGCTTAATTCATTCTATTCACTCTTCTTTCTGCACTGAAAAGGTTTAGCTAAATGTCCCTCAAAACTTTCATCTTATTCCGTTCTGTGTAAGGCCAGGCCTCACAGTGTGTTGTTTTATGCTGACAGATGTACTCATACATGCAATGAAATAAATCCTGAGCACAGATGCAAAACAGCAGACTTCAGTTAAACTGCAAGTTTAGCCAGATTTTCTTGTGGCATAAATCAGGATTAAGGATTTGTTTTATTGATGTATTTGTTAGCTATCTTCAGTTTCTAGACAACTGTCATGTCATGAGTCTGATGTGAAGAAGCCCTTCTTCAGGCATCTGTACTGAGGAACAAAAACATGTTATTACAAATTTTTTTGCAAGAGGTTTACAATGGAGGCTTTTAGTATGTAAAGTATTTAAAAAGACTCAACCAGACCAATCTGTGTAAAAGTTTTAAATGTCAAATTGGCCACAAATGTGGAAGGTGGTATGATAACCTGACATGCGTTCATATGTTTAAAAATTCCCTTGCTTTCACAGTACCTGATCAAGGTGAATGAGATTAAGACAAAAAAAGGTGTTGACCTTCTCCAGAACCTGATAAAGTATTACCATGCACAGTGCAAGTAAGTTATTCATTTAACAATCAATTATAAATTGTGTTGCATAATTTGTATACAAAGTACCTCCACTATGGGATCAGCACTTTTATTTATTTATTTATTTTTTATAAATCTTTCTTCTTGTTCTCCCCAGTTAGTTTTTTTTGCACTAACTTAGTGCCAATAAGTTGACCAGTTCCCACCCACCACTTAGGTATCCCCATCATATAACAGCTACCATTCTGGGAATGTTATGACATACTTCCACTGTGACTTGAAGCCGCTCATCCTCATTTTTATCCTGCTACATGTACATGTATATCTTGTATCCTGCTTTCTGTATAAACTCCGTCTCTTACTATAACGGCCACAGTTAAATTATGGGAAAAGGTATGGATTGTCCCGGGGTTAGATTTGTGGTCAAGCTGTGGCAAGCTGGGCTTTTGGGTGGAAAAGCTCTATTTGTCTGCAACATTTGTAAAGAAATGTTAAAAAGTGCTTAGAGAATGTTTCCCATACCATAGCAAAAAGTCAATGGCTTCTAAAAAGTGATGAGCTGAGAAAGGCCAGTCTAAGCACTATCCTTGGTCTATCAGCACATCAGCAGAGTCATGTCCTATTGATTTTATAGCACTTGCCTTGCAGTACACAACCATGTTAAGTCATCATATCTGCTGCAGAGGAGCTCTAAAATACTACTGTATGGCTTTTTAGTCTTTTGAGTCTGCAGTAGTTCACAAAGTCTTTCACTGAGCTCCAACATTTCTCACATTCAGACAAATGCACAATGTGTCAGGGTCTTGGTAGCAGTGGGAATTGTGGGCATTTGACTCATCTGCCTTTTGGCAGGTTATTAGAGTTGGCAAGATCTTGAATATGAGTTATGAAAATTAGTTTAAGGAAAATTAAGATTTAGTTTAAAGAAGATTTTCCTATCTGAGGTAACTAATTACTACAGTTGCTGGAGCTGCTGTCTGAGCTGATCTATTGCAGAAAATTAATCTGCACCTTCTGACCAATCAGAATTGAGAATTTAACAGCTATGTGGTATAAATATGTTATTAGAAGTATTCTTAATTATTATTTTATTATTGTTCTTAATTTATGTTCTGTAATTATTTTCAGTTTCTTCCAGGATGGTTTGAAGACAGCTGATAAGCTCAAGCAATACATTGAGAAGCTAGCTGCTGATCTTTACAATGTATGTACTTTGCATTGAGAACTGCTTTCTATACATTATTATAATGAGTAACAGTTTTATTCTTAATCTTAATCTATATATAAATATATATAATTAAATACTATTCTCTGGTTCCTAGATAAAGCAAACTCAGGATGAGGAAAAAAAGCAGCTCACAGCATTGAGGGATCTCATCAAGTCCTCCTTGCAGTTAGAGCAGAAGGAGGTAAGCAGACAGTGTGGTGTGCCCCGATTTCAGTCCAAGCAGGTACAAAAACACTTGCTGAGTATTATCCTTATTAGTTGCTAAGGCAGGGATTGGTGTTTTGGAATACATTTATAGGGTTACACTATAGTAGGGTTAATTAGATTTACAAATTTATCAAGAAATTTCATTATGTAGTGAATTGTCCACCCTGAGTAAAAATTACATGAAGACCAGTTTTTCAAATTTCATTAGCATGCATTTGTAACTTGAAATATTATGGATCTTAGTAACTGTTCAAGTGTTGTAGACAAATGTAAAATTGTAACTTTTGAAAGATTGTTATAAGTACATATAGACCTATTTGTGTGAGAGCGAGAGAGGGAGTACCCAGTGCTGTACCATGCTGGTAGCCAGTATGAGGTCGACCTTGCTGGTAACTAGTGTTGTGCCCTACTGGTTGCTCAGTAGAAAGTCACTGATTGAAATACACAGTATTCAGTAATGTTAGATGGTTGACAAGTAGCTACATGCCTTCTGTTTATGTACCATGCTTTTCACACTTTTTCCTGTGTTTTCCACTTGCTACCTTTTTGGACTGAAGTCTAGAAGAGTAAGTTCAGCATGTAGTGTATGTTGAGTTGCATAGTCTGTATTTACTATTACAGAAAATGATTGTTTTTCATGTTCTTTTTGGTGTGAGTGCATTGTACAACATGGATTTTCCTTTTTATTACCTGCAATTATTTTACACATTTTGTGGATTCCATAAAGTATAGGACTGGTATTTAATATTTGTATACTTACATCATGCATATATTTATGTATATGTTTGTCCTTGGACAGGACTCTCAGAGCAAGCAGGGAGGTTACAGCATGCACCAACTGCAGGGTAACAAAGAGTTTGGCAGTGAGAAGAGAGGATATCTGCTGAAGAAGAGTGATGGGTAGGAAAATTTACAATATGCATAAAGACTGTAGAAATTTTTATCTAAAGTAGATAAATCGGCAGAATTCTTTCAGCCTTTTGTGAATTTGAATTACAATACCAAAGCCTATCTATATATGAATATTGTCAGTATATACACTGTGGGTATCTTGGGTACAGTTGTACATACAATGTACATAGTGCAGATATTGCAGTTTATTTCTTAAAATCTATTAAAATTCCTTAAATGTGCTCACAAAAAAAACAGAAGGCGATGAAATATAGCAAATAAATAAATATTAGTAAAACTAGCAGTTAGCCATGATTAATGACGTAACTTTTTCCTCACAGGCTGCGAAAAGTATGGCAAAGAAGGAAGTGCTCAGTGAAAGGAGGAATTCTCACTATTTCTCATGCCACGGTAAGTTAGAGACGGTTACAGACACTCAAATTTCCCATTTGATGACTGGTAAAAATCTAATTTTCATTTATAGTAGCAAAGATGCATCCATGCTCCAAATGAATCAATATATAAAACTTTATTATTATTATTATTATTATTATTATTATTATTATTATTATCATCATCCAAGTTGTTATTCTGTAACCAAAGTTAATTGCTGAATTTATTTGCCTTTTTTTGTGTATGTGTGTGATAACAGTCCAACAGGCAACCAGTCAAACTGAACCTACTCACATGCCAGGTCAAGCCAAGCACTGAAGACCGCAAGTGTTTTGATCTTATTTCTCGTAAGAGCAACCAACCCCTTTCAACTATTTCTATTTGCACCTAAGTTGAGAAAAAGAAAATCAAAGCAGAAATGGTTACTTAGATAGATAGATAGATAATACGTTAATTCAGGTTAAAGCCTATAGCTACTTAATTGTATATTTCTGATTTTTTAAAGTGATCATGTCAGTTTACCAACTGTCCTCACTGGCCACGCTGTTTTCAATAGTATATTCGGAAATGTTTTCAGTACCTCCAGTGACTACATTGTTTGTAGTATAATAGTCAATACAGACAATTACAATTACAAATGCGAAATAAAAAAGCAAAACAAAGGGCAATATAAAACATGTGAGTACAGATTTAGTTTTTTTCTTAGGTCTGGTGGTCTTGGAAACCTCACTGTATCTGAATTCTGGCAAATTAATTTGGCCAAGATGTTTTTTCTTTCTTATTTTTTATTTTTTTAAACCTATATTAGATCATACAACGGACTATGTTTTAGTGTTATAGTGTTATGTTTTTCTGTTTTAATGTAGATAATCGAACATATCACTTTCAGGCTGAAGATGAACAAGAGTTTGTAATGTAAGTATATTTACCCTATTTTCAGCAACATACTGTATATATTAAGTCTCTGTTATGCGATTGAATTTTGATCATTCTGAATAGAAGATATTATAAGATAAAGTAAACTGCATAATCCAATCATAAAAACTTGGTAATGGTAATGATAAGTAATGCCAATTTACCATCTGTTAGCAGTTTGTATTTTACCTGTGCATTTACTTGATATTACTTTTGCACTTTTCTGAATATAAAAGCATAAAGGTAGTGCAGTTGTAGCATTTAAAATTGTATTGTTCAAGCTGAGAAGCTTTCATTTAGTCACTCAATGAACCCACAGCATCTTCTTCCCACACCTCTTTTTTGTTCTTGTTTATCTTAGTGTCAGCTTAGTGTCAGTGTCAGTTAATTGTATGTCTTGTATTGTCCACCATGTGCTTACCATGGAATAGCCTTGTTGCTGACACAGCATTAAAAATGATTCACTTAACTTATGTGACTAAGCAGGGTTGCCAGGTTCTGTTTGTAATAGCTGCATGCTGCAGATACTAGAAATCAGAAATGAACACCACTGTTAATCTCTTTACCATGAAAAGACAGAGATGTAAAATGTATATGCCTTTTGCTTTCTAGCAAGCATTTTAAATAACATAAAAAACAATAGTACACTTGCTTGTATCTGTATTAAAAGATACAAATCAGACTATTGTTCATAACTTTATTTAACATGATTTAGGACTCTTAACAATTGGAATAATGTATTTGTATTTGGTTACATACCTGTACTTGAAAAGGATGAATACATTTAGAAGTTTAGAGTTTTTTGGTTTCTTTTGCATCTGTCTTGCTCAGGGACAGGTTATTTCAAAATAATATTTATATACTGAATTTATATATTTGATTTATATGTTTGAATTGATTTGAAAACAGCGCATGTGAAGGAAGTTCAATGGACAGTCATTAATTGTCTGTTGTTTTTCTTAAGCCTCTCTCAAATGAACAGTGTCTCTATGCCATACTACACTGCAAACAGGGCATAAAAGCACAGACTGTGCAAATACTTTGGAAATAAAGCATTTAAAGGAGAGAAATTTTACCCTAGGAAAAAAAAAACATACATACATGCACATGCACACACACAAAGAAGTGTCCAGAAGTTGAAAGGTAATGTAATCATATCTGGTTATAGTTGCATTTGAAATGTTCCATGGTTGTTATCCTATATGTCTGCATTTACAGCTGGATTTCAGTGCTAACTAACAGTAAAGAAGAGGCATTGAACATGGCATTCCGAGGAGAGCAGACAGCAGGAGACGATGGCCTGGAGGATCTGACCAAAGCCATTATTGAAGATGTTCTGCGTATGCCTGGCAATGAAGTTTGTTGCGACTGTGGGGCTGCAGGTGTGTGTGTGTGTGTGTGTGATCATTCTTGTAACCTTGTAGCTAAAGCATGATCAATAATAAGTCAATTAAAAGTTAAGTTGTGTATAGATTAAGTGGCAATGCCAGTAGGTCTCAGGTGATCATCTAACAAGTGCACAGCCGAGACTGATAGTTGTTCACATATGGAATTTTTCTGTGTCTAGCTTCAGTGGCCACTTGTGATCACGTTGTCAGCAACATGGTGGTCTAAAAGCACTCACTTTATTACTGATATCAAGAAATACTTTATGCCTTATAATATGTAAGGAATAAAACATGCAAGGGGATGCCATTATATGAAAAGTAATTAATGCCAAACTAGTTTTGTTCTATAACATGTCCTGCAGTGTTTTATCCTTCTTATTCCATAGCTTATTTGCCATCACTTACAAACGTAATTTGTTGACATGTCTTGCTTTTTCACTGTCTATATTTGCATTAAAAATTGTGGAATGTCCACAGGACAAGTTCATTTCTATTATCATTTAGTTTATAACAAATATAGACAATCCTTGACTCACCAGCCTCTTTTGTTTTTTCTTCTGAAGTGAGTAAGAGAAAAAGCATGAACTTTTTCATATAGAGCAAGCAACACACAACACAACGATTATCAATGATTAGACTTTGTTAGATAAAACTTTTTAATCCATTTATTATTATTGTTATTATTATTACTCCTTAGATTATGTAGATTTTCTGTAATGTAAGCTTAGTTTGAGTGAGTGCAATAACATAAAACTGTTTGTTACTGCCATTATATATATTTAAAAAAAAATCCACACCTTCCTACCAGACTGATAAAGAGAATTCACAACAGCACTGTGGTATAAACTAAATATTGTGTGATTGGTATACTCATGCCATGCTGAGAGCAGCTGATGAACTGACAATGAGTTTAATTTATGGTCCTTTTCATGCAGCACTACCAGGACATTGCAGTCCATTACTGTAATGTTTTGGTTACTCATATTATTTTATATCATTGTTATCACTTAATGGTTCCTAAGTGGTACTGTCCACAGCAATTTCATGCTACAGCCCAATTCTCCTGTGAATATTCAACTGTCTTTAGACCATATGGGCCATTCTCAGCAAATGGTTTCCAAGTGAGAAAAACACCAACCAATATTGCATCAGGATAGATCAGAGAGCAGAATGGGTCAGGATCACCGGTATCTCAGGAGTTGAATGTGTGGCTCAAAATAAATGGGGTTATAGTTCTAGAGATTGGGAATAGACTTTTACATTGAGGCTAGGTCTGAGTCCCAATAATTAATTGTAAGGCTGCTTTGTACCTCTGGAGCTTTGTAGGATCAAGCTCTGCCCCCTTCTATAGCCTTCATTATTCAAGCTGTCAACAAATAGCCTTTACATTTTGGTAGAAGTAGACTTGGTGGATCATGAGAGGGTACAATTTCTGGTTCTGGTAAGAACAATATCTGCTGCATTTCTGATTCACCAGAGCTTGTTTATGCACCTACTCGAGCTTTCAGACAGTCTAAGCATTATTTTGCTTGATCAAGTTCTATGGGGTCAGACAGTGAGAACTAGACAGATAGTAGATTATTGATAAAACTGTGCAGTAGCTGACATGAATGTATATTTGACACAGATGTTGGCTAGGTGTATATATTATGACTAAAATACATTTTAAATGAGATGAGATAATGGTCTGAGAAATCTATTGCAACTGTGTCTACATTTGCTATATTTAATCTATATTTAATTTAGCCTGCCTGTCTGCTCACTGGCCTTGACTTTGGATTGTCACATAATATTTAGCCCTGTTTTGACACTGTGCTCTATGCTGTAAGAAATGAGAGCAGCATCTTCTGTTGGATAGACTCTGTCTTGCTCAAACAAGCCAATCTCGCTTTTAAAAGTGCTCCAGTTATCTATATAGCCCACATTCTTTTTGGTGTCTCACTTGGACATCCAGCACTTCAGTGACCATAAACTGCTGTGAACTACATTACCACACCACATATGCTTATGCCCCTTAAAAGCTTATTTTATGTGCCTTCACATAGAGTCTCTTGTAACAAGAGCTCTACTAGGTTACTCAGTGGGTGCTTCATGGAGGAGAGCTAACATGTTAGACACGAGAAGTGGAAAGGAGTGATGCTCCTTTGGGTGAGATTTAGCATTGGATTAGGCTTATACTGATGAGATGTTACCCATTCACCTTACCTACAGGGTTCTAAAGCCTGAGTTATAGAATTTCAAACGTCACTTAAGGCATCCGGACATTCCCTCTAAATGATGGGTACCTTTAATGCTGCAGCGTTCCCTGTCACAGAGCTATCTAATACACACATCACACTGAGAATGCTGTGTTTGAAGAAAGAGTTACATCTGCCAAGAAACTAAATCTAGGGGATAGCTGTTTCAACATAAAAGTGTCCTCAAAGGAAGGACTTGCAAGGCTTAGCTAATCTACTGATGTGAAACCCAGTAAAAACGTGTAGAGGAATTTGAAATGTTGAGTCAATCGTGGGATCCTCGTAACCTTGGGGAATTAAAAATTATTTGTCAAGAGTAATTGGCCAAAATTCAACCAGAATGCTGCAAAAAAGCGAACAGCCTTGTAACAAAGTACCTATATTAGTAATTTGTGTTGTGCTTTTTATATACATTTTCTTTGTTTATGCTTATGAATACATTTATATTTGTTCATTTGTTTATATTACAAAGTTACATTTGTTTATAGTATAAATACAAAAGACATTGTTTGCAATTTGAACTGTAAGTACTGTATATTTAAATAACAAAGCCAAAAGTGACTAGCTGCTTATTAGTGTTAATTTCGTCACCTATTTTTAATTTAGTCTTAGTCTTAGTCTTGTGCGAAATGTCCTTGTTAGTTTTAGTCATATTTAGTCATTCACATATCTTTTTTGTTAGTCTTAGTTTTAGTCGACTAAGTCTCGTCATTTTAGTCTAGATTTAGTCAAAAGAAAACTCAAGGTATCTTAGTCAAGTTTTAGTCGACTAAAAGTCTTTTAATTTTAGTCTAGTTTTAGTCAAATTTAGCTTGACCACATCTGGAATCTATTGTAAGAATAAATACAACGAGGCCTCATTAAATGCAATAATATCAGGAACACAAGTGTTAAAGTGGAAATAAATAACTTAATGAAAAGCCTAAGATCAAAACTGTAGGTGTGTGTGTGTATATGTGTGTGTGTGTATATATGTGTATATATATATATATATATATATATATATATACACACACACACACACACACACACACACACACACACACACACACACACACACACACACACACACACACACACATATATATATATATATATATATATATATATATATATATATAAAATGTATGTATGTATGCACACATTTATTTTTGAGCGGCGTGTGGGCAAATTCTTTCTACGCACACACTATTTTATTTCTTGATAACAGACCGCAGCGAACTATAACACACCGTTGCCATGGACACACAGGATTCTAACCGTAGAGACGGAGCGCACTATTTTCTTTAGCGGAAACAATACAATTGTTTTTAAATCAATAAACTCCTTTTTAAATCATCATTTTGTGTCAAATTATCGATTTATTTGGTAGGTAGCAATATAATAAGCGGGATCCGCTTCGCGGACCTGTAACTTGAGCAACAGCGCAAAGCCGCAAACTCGTGAATATTTTAAAGGCGTAACAGCTGATGAAAAAGCAGAGACAATTGTAGACGAAAATGAAGAGAGATTTTATCTTAGTTTTTATTTTATACAAAACATTTCCGTCTTGTCTTTTTTCGTCAACAATAATGCATGTTAATTTAGTCTTAGTCAGCGTTTTTGGACAGTGGCGCAGTCTTGTCATCGTCTCGTCTTAGTCATGAAAAAAAAGGTTGTTGATTAACATATTTCGTCTCGTCTCGTCTGACGAAATTAACACTACTGCTTATTCAGTATTAATACTCTTACTGTACGTAGGTCCACTTTACCCTTTGAGTTCTAAAAGACCTCCTGGAGATGTGAAGCCCTCAAAATGAGGTGTCACACAGTGGTTTTTGACCTGATTTGCTAATATGCTTATTTTATCTTTCGTCCCGTAGATCCAAAATGGTTGTCGACTAACCTGGGCATTCTGACGTGTATTGAGTGTTCAGGCATTCACAGGGAGATGGGAGTACACATCTCTCGCATTCAGTCCATGGAACTGGACAAATTGGGAACCTCTGAACTCTTGGTGGGTTAGTCAGCTGCTCCATAGCTAATAAACTGCATCAAACAGTACAGCTGGTACATTCATTCTCAATATTCTGCTTTCAGCTGGCCAAGAATGTTGGGAACAGTAATTTTAATGACATTATGGAAGGAAATCTTCCATTTCCATCTCCAAAGCCTACTCCATCTAGTGATATGTAAGTAATTAAAGGCTGTTTCTTAATTCTAAAATTTCAATATTTATAATCAACTTCTTATTCAAATGCAGATGTACTTTGTTTACTGCATTCTGTTTTCCACATCCTGTATTCTACAGCTAGTATTTTCTGTTTTCTGCATCCTTTCATGTTTTTTAATTTTTTTTTATATTAGGACACTTCGCAAGGAGTTTATAAATGCCAAATATGTGGATCATAAATTTGCAAGGAAGATTTGCAGCTCTGCAGTGTTGAAGCTGAGCGATCTGAATGATGCAGTGAGATCACGTGACCTTCTGGCTCTCATTCAAGTATATGCTGAAGGGGTGGAACTTACAGAGCCTCTTCCTGATGGAGGAATGGTGAGTTTATGGACTTATTGTGGAACCTGTTATTAACTATATGATTTATCAGTCTGAGATACATGTAATATACACCTCCATTTGCTATTATGTAATAGTTTATAAGCATTTGAGTAAATTTACTGTGAAAATGTTCTCTGAAGATACACCAATCAGGCATAACATTATAAGCACTGCCAGGTGAAGTGAATAACACTGATTATCTCTTCATCACAGCACCTGTGAGTGGGTGGGATATATTAGGCAGCAAGTGAACATTTCCAAAACTGCAGCTTTTGTGGGGTGTTCCCAGACTGCAGTGGTCAGAATCTATTAAAAGTGGTCCAAGCAAGGAACAGTGGTGAACTGGCAACAGGGTCAAGGGCGGCCAAGACTCATTTATGCACGTGGGTAGCGAAGGCTGGCCCATGTGTTCCAATCCAACAGATGAGACACTGTAGCTCAAATTACTGAAAGTAATGCTGGTTCTGATGGAAAGGTGTCAGAATACACAGTGCATCACAATTTGTTGCGCAGACCAGTCAGGGTGCCAATGCTGACCCCTGTCCACCACCGAAAGCACCAATAATGGGCATGTGAGCATCAGAACTAGAACATGGTGCAATGGAAGAAGGTGGCCTGGTCTGATGAATCATGTTTTCAAATTTTTTTTACATGAGGTAGATGGTAGAGGTAGAAGTGATACTCTGATGGTTGTGGCCTCTTTCTGCAGCATAATGCACCCTGCTGCAAAGCAAAAAAAAGGCACAGGAATGATTTGAGGAACACAACAATGAGTTGGAGGTGTTGACTTGTCCTCCAAATTCCCCTGATCTCAATCTAATTGAGCATCTGTAGGATGTGCTGAACAAACAAGTCTGATTCATGGAGGCCCCACCTCACAACTTAAAGGAAATAAAGGATCTGCTGTTACCATCTTGGTGGCAGATACCACAGCACACCTTCAGGGGTCTAGTGGAGTCCATGACTCAATGGGTCTGAGCTGTTTTGGCAGCTAAATGGGGTTCAACGCAATATTAAGAATGTGGTCATAGTGTTTATGCCAGATCGGTGTATAAATTGTGTAAACCTGCTGAAATTATTTTATTAGCATTATCTTACATGCTATATCAAAAACACAACTTATAACAGTAAGCTTAAAACATATAAATAATTAATCAGCATTGTAGGGTTATTTCTCTTGCTATAAACAAATTTGTAACAATTTTACAATACTTCAGAAATGTATAAAATATTGTGTAGTGCTTTTATATAGTTGTACTCTTTTCCCTAAAACATTATTTTCAATAAATGGGATGTTTTTCATACATTTGAGATTTTTGAGATCTCTGGACTCAATGTTTTGTAGGAGGTTGGAGAGACAGCACTGCACTATGCCGTGAGGACCGCTGACCATTCATCACTGCACCTGGTTGACTTTCTGGTTCAGAACAGGTGGAGGAACAACATCTTGTAGTTGCCAACATATTTGATGGGGAAATGAGGTGTCATTGAATAATTGATTGATTAATTGTAAGTTTTATAAATCACTGACTTTGCGTCTTGGTAGTAATCACCCATTTCCCAACTCTCTTCAGTCTTCAGAATTGATACAAATATTGATTTGGTCATAAACTCTATTTGTAATAATGCAAATACTACTGTTACTGCTAATAATAATAATAATAATAATAATAATAATAATAATAATAATAATAATAATGAAAAACAAAAACAGCAATTAGAATAATATAAAACAGCATGGTGTCACAGAAGATTAAGTTGCCACTTTACCACTTTAGTTTATTGTTATTAATGTGAGCATTTACATGCTGGAACTTTGTTAGCTTGGCTTATCTGCTTGGAACTTCAGTAATACTTTTATATAAGATCAGACTTTTCAATTTCCTAATAGTAATGACAATTCTGGAATTTCAACTACATAGCATCTCCAGAGCAAATAAACTTATGCTAACTTGGAACTAACTTGATAAACATGGACATGCTGGACAAGTTTTATTTCTGATATGCCATCCTAGGTATGTGGCTTTTGTTCATAAATTTGTGCGTCAGGTTTAAATCATTCTAAACTCACCTGTGTGCATGTTTGGAATAGGCTCTAGATCCTCCATGAAAAGGATAAAACTGCATTGATGATTCACAACATGTGTGTGTGTGTGCGTGTGTGTGTGTGTGTTTAGTGGAAACTTGGATAAACAGACTGAGAGAGGAAACACAGCCCTGCACTACTGCTGCATCTACGAAAAACATGAATGCCTCAAATTACTCCTGAGAGGCAAACATGCTACAGACATCAGTGAGAGACACACACACACACACACACACACACACACACACACACACACACACACACACACACACACACACACACACACACGCGAGTGTGGGATCCTGCCACTGGACCACCAGGGGGCCTTAAAGAGGAATACTAAATATGGAAGAGAAAAAAGACAGTTTTAAAATGAACTACTAATTTGTTTACTTTTTACAAAAATTGACATTTTTATTGCTGAAATTGCAAAACATAAATAACCGTGAAAACAACTAAACCCATATTACTTTCTCTGTTGGAATGTCGAATTTGGTAAAAATGTCTTCAAGCCACTCTGCAATATTTGCAGGTATGTGTCTCTTCAAGAGGCATCGTGGTCAGACTGTTTGTGTGTGTGTGTGTGTGTGTGTGTGTGTGTGTGTGTGTGTGTGTGTGTGTGTGTGTGTGTGTGTGTGACAGAGAGTGAGACTATGAACATAAATAAGGCTTAAGCTATCACAAAACGTATATGGTCAATAACACCATATTGATTTATGGTCTTAAATAGTCACTACATATAGCCACAATCAACATACATTTTTACATTTCAACTAGCAATCATAATGATTTAAGCTAAATGTGAACGCTAATGTTGCCTTGTTTCGACTCCGTTAACTGGACTTGATGCGAGGAGTGTTTTTGGATGAGATGTTGAGGCATCCAACTTGCACTGTTGTGGTACTCCAGTTCAAGTTTTCTATTAGTTTCAAATTATCACAAACTTTGGAAACTTTCTGCTGTTTTCTTTCACCTACATCTTCTAGTTGCCCCTTGTCACTTTCTCCCTGCTCCTTTATTTTTCATTTTGCAGCATCTGTGTTTACATCACATGTTCAGAGTTTAGCGGGTTGTGTGTCAGTAATAATGGTACACAGAGAAACGCAGTGCTCCCTGTGTAGTATGTACTAACTTCTCATTGTCTGCTCATTTTGCTTTTAGCCAATCACAATGGAGAAACAGCACTGGATATTGCCAGGCAGATGAGGATTGATCAGTCTGCAGAGGCAGTAAGTAAATAATGCTGTTAAAATGTTCAGTCAGTAGTTAGCAGCTACCTGTTGGCTTTTGTGGCCTAACAATAGACTAAATTGCTCAAACCCTCGTTTTACAGAATTGTATGAAAAAAATTTTATCATGATATTAATCAATTTAATGTCAGAACTGTGTGGTCACGTAAATGAAAATAACTGAACAATGCTATAAAGTGCTGAAGATAGTAGTAAAAAGCTAATGATGACAAACTGTTGAGTTCTTTCATTGATGTGTATATATATCAGAGAGGTGTACTGTTTTCCCTCCTTGTAAATCTCACATTTGATGATGGACCACAGGTTCTCTATGGGGTTCAGATCAGGTGAACAAGGAGGCCATGTCATTAGTTTTTCTTCTTTTAGACCCTTTCTTGCCAGCCACGCTGTGGAGTACTTGGACGCGTGTGATGGAGCATTGTCCTGCATGAAAATCATGTTTTTCTTGAAGGATGCAGACTTCTTCCTGTACCACTGCTTGAAGAAGGTGTCTTCCAGAAACTGGCAGTAGGACTGGGAGTTGAGCTTGACCCCATCCTCAACCCGAAAAGGCCCCACAAGCTCATCTTTGATGATACCAGCCCAAACCAGTACTCCACCTCCACCTTGCTGGCGTCTCAGTCGGACTGGAGCTCTCTGCCTTTACCGATCCAGCCACGAGCCCATCCATCTGGCCCATCAAGACTCACTCTCATTTCATCAGTCCATAAAACCTTAGAAAAATCAGTCTTCAGATATGTCTTGGAAGCAAGCTACTGGTCAAAAATAAAGGTGAACGTAAAGACCAAAGACTGCCGCTAGATGGCAGCAGAGATTTAGACAGCAAAATAAATGCTGTTGGTGTTTTTTTTGCCTTAGTTGATGCAAGCTGCAGAGGGAAAGTTTAATCCAAAGGTTCATGTTGAGTATGACTGGAATCTTAGACTGGAGGAAATGGATGAGAGTGATGATGATCTTGATGAAAAGGTTAGATATTTCACATTCCACCTTACTCTTATAATTTTCCATCTTCTGAAATTTGAAATTTTCTGTCTAAAATCATTCACAATTATGCTCATACGTGTGGCCCACCTCTTCTCTTTCACAGCCAAGCCCAATTAAGAAGGACCGGAGACCACAGAGTTTCTGTCACTCATCCAGCCTGTCTCCACATGATAAGCTCTCCCTTCCGGGTTTTTCTGGGCAGCGAGATAAACCACGCCTTTCCTATGGCATGTTCACCAATCAGGTGTACAGTATTTCTACTGACTGTCCCACCTCTCCTGTAGGTGATGCACCACCTCTGCCACCTAGGAATGCTGGAAAAGGTAAAGCAGTCTTTGTGTTCACAGGTCACTCACATTATGTAAACAGCAAGCACAAAATGTTGTACAAGTGATCTTTTACAAGTGATCTTTGGCTGCCTACAGATGATGTATTTTGACTACATTCTCCTGTGCTGTATTTGGTCTGTGACCCAAAAAACAATCAAAGTCTATTATTATTATAAAGGATGCATACGTTTTTAGATGCATAGAGGATGATCAGGTGTTTTCTGTGCAGAACTGTATTTATTTAGTAATTATTAAGGAAAGCCTACTATATTCTGTAATCTTTACAGAAAAGCAAAAAAAAATAGATAAAGGTGATAGAAAAAATATTAATTAAAGAATTAAAAAACACAAATACATACAAATAATCAAATTTGAATTGCAATTTCCATATATTGAGATGTTCCATAAGTGAGCTGATGGAGTAGAAACTTGTAAAGGCAAAAAATGAATAGTTAAGCATGTGATATTCTGTATGTTGTTCTAAATTAATGGCCTTTACCTGGTTATATGTGGTTGATGTTGACCCAGTGATATATTCAACAGCGTCATTTAGTGGGTCTCATTTATCAGCCACTTAGAAAAGCTGTGTGAAAAATTGGTTAGCCAGACTGAAGCGTTTATTTGCATAAATGTGAATCAAAGTTTCCAAAGCTTTTAATAATCTGGTGGAAGTCCTATCTTTACACGGTCAGGTCAATAAGTATTTGGACAGTGTTACTTTTTTTTGACTCTATACATCACCTTGAATGGAACTGAACTGAAGCAATTGATGTGATTGAAGGCTAAACATTTAGCTTTAAGTTTAAGTTAAACAAAAATATTAGCAATGTAGGAATTATGGGTGTATATTTACATAGTCCCATTATTTTCACAGGCTCAGAAGTAATCAGACAATTGACAAATGAGTATTTCCTGCCACGGTGTGGCTTATTTTCTCATTATTTCAGAGATAAAAATTCAAAATATTTAATTTGCATTTTGTAGTGGTTCATGGGAACTCTCAGTATGCAGTCTAAAGAGGTGACAATGTAAGTCAGCGGTGTCCAATCATATCCGGAAAGGGTGTGGGTGCAGGTTTTCATTCCAACCAAGCAGAAGCCACACCATAGTCTACTAAAAGCCAAGAACAACTGATTAAACAGGTGGAATCAGGTGTGGCTTCTGCTTGGTTGGAATGAAAACCTGCACCCACACCGGCCCTTTGTGGATAAGATTGGACACCGCTGATGAACCCATGCACTTCAGACAGATAGCAGAAACATTGAGTGGCCAAAAATCGACAATTTGGTACAATTCTTTAAAGAAGGAACACACTGGTGAGCTCAGAAACACCAAAAGACCATGTCAGACGACAACACCAAGAGAAGAGTATAGAGAAGGAAGGGAAGGGCTCATGGGCTCATGCCTCATGCTGTAGGCAGTGTCATGGCATGGTCATGCATGGAACTAGTGATTATTGATGATGTGTCTGTTGATAAATGTAGCAGGATGAATACTGAAGTGTATAGTATACATTGTATAGTGTATATACTTACTCAGATTCAGTCAAAAGCTACAGAACTGTAGGAGCTCTTTAAAGTATAGATAGATAATGACCCAAAACATACTGTGAAAGCAACTCAAAAGCTTCTTAAAGAAAATAAATGTAATGTTCTTAAGAGACAGAGTCAGTCACCTGATTCTGGCAAAGTATCTCAAGGAAAGAAACTTCAGGCTTTAGATCATTTGTCTGCAGAGGCTTTGCCTCAAAGTATAGTATAAATCCTTCTATTTATTATTGTTAGTTTGTCCAATTACTTTTGAGGGACTACATAAAGAAGTATCTGTCACTTTCTAAACGGTTATTGCAGTGTAGTTGTTAAACCCTTTGAATTAAAGCTGAAAGTCTTCAATCCCATTCAACCCACACAGTTTTTAATACACTTCAGTCACATCTTGATTACTCAATTTGAAATCCATTGTGATGTTGATTATAGAGGCAAAATTATGGAAATTTTCACTGTATAAAAGGTTTTTTTTAAATTAAATGACTGATCTTTATCTTCATTTATATTCATTTGGTTAATGCTTTAAAAAAAGTCACAGCAGATTTTTGTGTGTTACTAAAACACAAACTATTTAACTTTGATAGCATAAACCTCAACTGATCAGTTTAAAATCATATAAATCTCAACTAAAAACTAAACTTTTATAATATAGATTATGATCGTTGCTCCTAAGTGCACAATTATACACACATGAGTAGGATGCTACCGCTTTTTTAAATGACATGATTTAAGTTTTCTGTGTTTAGGAAAGAAACTGCTGGTGTTCTAACATCCACACATTAAATGGGTTAGCCAAGAAAAACAGCAGCAGTTGATGACAAAACTGTGAAGTAAAAGACAAAAACAACAGTCGGTGTCTTCACCACAGTGCTGGTCCACAGGGCAAGGGTGAAGGTATTAGACTGCCCAAATTATTCTCCAGACATTAACCCAATTAACAAAAATTTCACTGGAGACTGCAAATAACTAGCGATAGAACTATACAAAAAGTAGTAAGTGGCATCACTACAGAATGATTTAAAAGCTATGGTACAGTGGGCATAAAACATGACACATAATACGATGTGTCCAGATAATAGAGCACGTCTGCACCGCACTATGAGCAAAATGAACAAAATCTAGAAAAACTCATCATCTGAAGGCAGATTTAAATGATTGGATATTTGATGTCATGTTAAATCCACTTGCATTTTATTATTTGTGCTTTACAGAAAGTATTAAGATGCTTATGTGTTTAGTAAGCTCTTGTACTGAAAAATGAAGTGCTTGACTTTGGTTATTTATCTATGTTAAATAATTTACATACTGCCATATTGTGTCTAGACACAAAACAGGCAAATGTTCTTCTCAAGAAAACAATGGCTTTAGTCTGTAGAGAGAAGCAACAAGCAGAGTGAAAGGGAAGGAGGGCTAGAAGTGGGAGGAGATGAGAGACAGTGAGAGTGGAGGAAAGACAGGAAAATAGAGAGATTCAGTCAGAGTAAACACAGTTTAGTATACACATCTTCAGCACATTTTATTTTAAGTGAAGTGAAAATATATACAGTTAATGCATAATCAGGGCAGAGAATAGCCATTGTGCAACAAAGCAGTGTCAGTTTAAATGTTAAGGACTAGAACAGCAGAATGGGGCATAAGAGGGTTTGGGGAAAAAAATGGGTAAAGATGTTTTGCAGTAATGTATAATGAAATGCATAATTTATTTTTGTTTTATAATCTCCCCCTTTTTTTCTGACTTATTTGAGTATTGTGTTCATGAATTTGCCTGTATGAATGACACCCTCTATGAAAATCCCCCCCCCCCCCTCTTTCTCTCTCTTTCTCATTCTCTTTTTCTCGCAGCTCCTTCTCTGGCCTTCCTCGGTTCTCATTCACACTATGCTACTGTGACTAGCACTCGGCCATACATCAGTGACTATCTGCCTTTTTTTTGCATCCTTGCTTTGATTTTTAATCCTGATAGGACCTGATTTTATATGTCTAGTGAAATGACTTGGACTCTAACCCAATAACACTGCATTGTGATTAGAAGCAGATTTGCCATAGTTTGAGCATTTACAGTGTGGGGAAGTGTTTGTTTACTTTTCTTCTAGTGCATATATCCACTTTATATTAAATCTTTTGACTTTGAACTTATATATAAGTACAAATATATGCATTTCAAAGCATATACAAAATAGATTGGGGGGGGGGGGGGTTAAAAATTGCAAAACCGTGGCAATTACATCATTAAGACCTTCTGTTTTTCCATTCAGTTTTTGTCCCCAGATTTAGTTTTTTTTTTTTTGTTTTTTTTGCTTTAGGAAGCTTCTTCACCCTCAAGGTGATTTGCTACATGTTAAATCATGTTAAACATGTGAAATCTTCTGAATATATTTTACAGCAGGTTCAATTCACAAGGGTAAATGTTTTTGAAGCAATTAATTAAGACTTTATTATTTGAATTATTTCAATTTGGACATAAATTATTGTTACGGAAGTTGGAATTAAATCATGATTATGAGCTCAAAATGCAGACTTTATTTGAAGCTTTAATATGAAGCTGAAGTGTGTAGGAATGAGGCACTTCTTATGTTGTCACTTTTTAAAGGTGTTCCTTGGCTCAATACTGTACTATGAAGCAACACTGGAGCTTTTATCTGCTTATTGTAAGTGAAATAATAAGGCAATAACACACATCTGGCCATATATAGGTGAGTGGTAGGTCAGTGGTTTGATTACTGAAGGTTTGAAGGTTCTGTGTTCATAAGCCAAGTTGCTACCACTGCTGGGCCCTTGAGCAAGGCCCTTAACCCCAAAGTGCTCAGTATAAGATGTAAGTCACTCTGAGTTTGCTAACTGTAAATGTAAATATAAGAGCCAAGCAGCCTGTTGTGCCCTTACATTAAAGTTAGAAGACTAGCTTTACTTTAGAAGACTTCACTTTAACCAAAAACTAGTAAGTGATATTTACTAAATGTTTATGACTGTCTTTGTATATGTTAGTGCATGAAATTTGCCCATTCCCACTGTTGTAAACTTCCTCAGTTCCACAAGAGTTCCCTGTGAAATGAGGTTTAAAATGGATATGTGCACAGGAGGTATATTAAATAAGAAAAACACAAGTGTTCAAATACTTATTTCCCCTCACTGTATATTGACTGACCATTGTCATTGTCTGTTACATAACATGATGCTGACACTAATAATGACATGAATCCACATGTTTTGCTCCATATATCTTCCAATTGCAGTTAGAACTGCATGATCAGTTGCTACAGGAATGTTTCATCACAGCTTCTCCTGAGCCTTTGCTCAACTTTTCTTGATCTTAGTCTGAGCTTTTCATTGGCTGCTGAAATACAGAAGTTCTAATAGTTTTCTATCGTGCACTAGTTAGCATACCTTGAGAAATATTGTTCTCAGTTTTAGAAAGCCTTTCTTTCTAAATGTCCCATGCTGTCTGTTTTATTGTGAAGATTTTTGTCCAGCAATTTCTTGCTGATACATTCTCTTAACTTCACTCATATTTACACTTCCCTCCGGCTTCCACTGTCTATGATTCTAGAGTCATCCAGTTTCTTCCAACATGGCAGTTTCTTCAAACCTGACATCTCCTTCCTTCATTTTATATATAAAGCTTTGTTCTTTAAAATTTCTTTTAAATCTCCAACTTATCATCACATATTTCATGGTCGGTCAAGTTTAATATAAAAATCTTGCCCTCAGAAAACACAGTGAGAGCTGATATAACATATAAACATGATAGGATTAAAACAAATTCAAATTAGACATACACAATCCAAATATAGATATGCAGTATTTATGGAAAAATGTCTTACAATATGCATCTGTGACCTGCAGTGCATTATATCTATCTTTTTCCTGAGGGCACTGCTGTAAAATGATTATGGGTTTAACTTCAGGTAAAAGTGAAACATCTGGATTGCTCTGACAGCAATGTTATGATTTCTGTGTGTTACAAACTAATACATATTTCTTGCTTTAGTGAATATGTTGAAAAGTTTTTATCTTTAATTTGCTGACCTTTCACAGTATTGCAGATGCATAATTACAGAAGCATCCTGATATCTGTATAAAACCTGAGTTGGATAGAAAAACCCAAGCATTAGGATGAGACACACTTCGATTTGGCTCTACATCAGCTTCTAAGTACACAAAAACAACAAAATGGATAATGCGCTAATCATCTTCCCATTCCTCTGTTAAGGGACGGGGATGCTGATATTTTAATAAGTCAGAGTCAGAGTATGTCTCCACATCTTGATAAAAGTGATTGACTTGGGACACCACAGCAAAGGATTTGTTTGTCATAACAAAATTTACTCCCATAATTCACACAAAGTGACATAGGGTATAGGCAAAATGTGGATAGAATTTAGCATTGCAATTATTTACAGTTGCTAGATGGTGGCTAATGATTCATTACATTTTATGTATATATTTATAGCACTTTTAAGAAAAGTATAAATGTATAATGTCACGTGAAGCACAGCTAAACGTATTAAAAACCCCTTGTATCAGACCGAAGTTATTAACGGTTTTAGCAATTGCTATCTTAAGGCTATCTGAGGAATAACAGCTACAGTCAGGATCACTGGAACCTCAGGAGTAACTTTTGTTTGCTTTTTTTTGTTACATGAAATGATGAACATTCAGACAATTTAGGAATTAAATTGTTTTAGCACATAATCATTGTAAATTAGCTGATAACAGCTTTTCAAATTGTAATATTCAGTAAGGTGGCATGATAGACGTATAATCTTGAAACAGCCTGTTCTGTTTTATTCCACTTATACCACCGCAATTTTGAAATGATGATGTGTACATTTTTTCTTTGTTAAATAACACCAATTGATCTAAATGACTAAAATCTTATTCTGAAATCATAATGATCTGATGCTCTTAATAAAGATCCTTTCAACACACTCAATAAAGACTGTAGAGTCTTTAGTTGTGGCAGGGTAATGAATCATAATTGCACATAATGGTATAAGCCATAAGGAAGTAGATTCCTTTTTAAGTCAGGTTCCTTTTTATTTATTTGTATAGCGCTTTTAACCATTTACATAGTCTCAAAGCAGCTTTACAGATGTATAGAAGTTTAAGAGTAAGTTACTATATATCTCTAACATCTATCCCTATAAATGTCTCCATAAAAGTAATAAAACAAATCATGCTTTGTTAAATAACAATATTTTAAACTGGTTTAATTAACCATATATTGTGTAGAATGTTAATTAAAACATCAGAATGAGTGTGTTAACAGAAACCTATGATTTGTATTGTAGTTGTACAACTACAGAATTGGTGATACAGAAAATTATTCAGCATCTTCTAAACATGAGGATTCTTTAACACCACTCCATGTTAGTGCAATGTATCTGATTCCTATTGACATGAAAAGTTTGATTCTGTCAAATGCTAAATCTAAACATCAATCAATCTAAAGAATATACAGTAAAGTCTGCAAATATTAATATGTGAATATCAAAACAGGAATGGGGTTTAATAAATCATGGTTTAATGCACCAGATTCAATAAAATTATTTAGTGTTCAGTTAGCTAGCTTTAGCTAAGCATACCAATATCACAACTAGTAATGGTAAAACAAAACGCTAAACAAAATTAAATGCAACATTAAATGTTAAATGAATTATTTACAACACAATAATTCTGCAGGTGAACTTGACCACAGCTTCTGTTTTCCCCCTTGACCATTTCCTCATTCTGTTCTCTTTCCTTCCTCATTCTCTTCTTTCTATTTATCTGAACAGTAAAAGATATCAGTCATTGCTATTGCCCATGATCTCATTGCATCATGTTTTGATTTAGTTTTTTGGGGTTTCTGTTTGTGTTTGTTTACCCTTTTTTTAGCCCTGCCATCGTCGTCATCCTCCCCTCTCTCCCCTGGCTCCCAGATCCCTGCTAACAGCAGCTCCATGCTATCCAAGAAGAGACCCCCGCCCCCTCCTCCTGGCCACAAACGCACGCTGTCAGACCCCCCTACCCCACTCTCATATTCATCTGTGTGTAAAGGTGCGCTCTTGTGGGTCTATGCAAATCACTCAGGCTAAAACCAAGGGCTTCATTTCTCCTGCCTGGCTTAACAGGTCAGGTAGATGATCATGAGTTTAATCCAAGGTGACAATGTGAGGGGTTTCTTTAACATCTAATATTAACATCTGAATCCCCCATCATCATACCAGGAAACTTTTCTTATAATTCAATATGTCTATGACGAGAAATGTCTCATGTTGAGAACTTGCTGATTTCAGTTTTAGTTTATTTATTGCTGTGTTTCTTACTTATTGAAAATTAAAAAGATCAGACATTTATGTATAAATTGAAATATGCAATTTTCATTTTCAGTTTGTTGCTTTATTTATAATTATTCTATTAATTGCAATTAGAAATAAATTTTACGGTAACAGTAAATTGACATTCTTATTCAATTACATCTTGGACTAGCTTCCTGTAGCTCTCCTTTTCTTTACATGTACAAGAAATTGCAGCTTTCTGACATTTTTTTCTACTCCCCTGTGGTTTCCCATCAGCTATTGAATTATTACATGTCTCTTTTAAGGCAGGTTTCATTACAAACAGTGGTGGAGCATTTGAAAACTGAGTTAATAATTGAGCATATAGATTTGGCTTAGATTAACCATATATGAGGAATGGGACCCTGGTTAATTCATTCAGTTGTTATTCATGACCTTGTTCATATCCATTTGTATAACATTGGTTAATGATGGTGTTTGATTTGTTTGTGATTCAACTGTTTTTTTACTTTGTTCCTTCTTTGCTTATGATACTTGAGCATATGTATCAGCTACACAGAGTACTTTGTCTGGAAACAACAAAGACACAAATGATCGCAATTGTCGATAGAAATGTGCACATATACACATAGCTGGACTTGTTCAAAACACTGCTAATGGAAGGCTCATACTAACAATCCTGGCCTCTTGTTTTCTCCTGAACTCTTAGCTGCTCCCACTTTGCATGTTTATGAGGATTTTCTGTAACTGCAAAGGCCAGGCATGGTCATAGGCTTTAGTTTATTTAAAATTTCTCTATACCCCTGTTAAAATTAAATTTTGTAATGTAAAAAAAATGAAACCAAGATAAGTGTTAGATTTTTTCCACCTTGAATCTGCATTCCTCTCTGAAAGTATTGGAATGACAAAGCCAGTTATTTTGTTTTTGCTATATCCTAAAGACATTTTAGTTGAGATCAAAATGAATGAGCTGATGGAACAGCTGATTTTCAGCTTTTATTTCCTGATTTTTAGATATGACATTTAGAAGCAGCCCATAGCATGCTGCCACAACCATGCTTCACCACAGGTATGATGTTCTTGACTGATAAGATTTCTGGATGTAATGTCACTGTGCTGCAAAATGTTCTCCATTTTCTACAAACAGTATTTCTTCAGTGATGACAGAATGATTAGTTTTAATGTGATTGGTTAATTCTAATTTACAGTCACATGGCCCATTATAAAAAGGCCTGCATACTTATGCAGCTAGATTATTTTAGCTTTTCTTTTTTCTTTATAATCTCTAAAACTTTTCTTACACCATAATCATTTTCCCTTGAGTTTTGTTAATTGCTATAACATTAATGGTGGAAAACTATCTAACATTATTTATCTTGGTTTTTATTTTTTTTATATTGCAATACCCTGTTATTTATTTCTATTTTATGTGTATATAGCTTAATCTGGAAAATTATAGTTTATCATGTCTCTTGGACCACTGAGCATTGCCTGGTTTATGCGATTTCTGCACCTTCAGGCCTGAATTATATTTCTGCAATTGTGTATCTGTGAGCACATCGGAGCATCTTGAAATGATATTGTGAAATCTTCATATTGGCACATAATGTAAGTGTGTGCACTAGAGGGCATGTTACATGAACCATCAGAATTTAACAAAAAAAGAAGTTTCAGTGAAAAATAGTCATGAAGGACACTTAGGGTTCAGCTTTTATTGATTTGGTGTGTTTTACATTACAGTCCATTAGAAGAAAAAGAATAATGACAGCTACACCCAATTTAAAGTATTGCATTTTATATTCACATGTGGTTTTATCCAAAGTTTTATCAACTTTTTTCCATGTGCAAGTTATCCATGTAACTAAGTCAATATTGCATTTGCCTCACAATGATTTAAAATATATTAAGATCTGAAACAGTTATTTACACAAGCTTTTATTATTGTTTAGTGTTCCAAACATATCTGTGTTGAATACATTTGCAAATATGAAATTAATCAAAAGAAAAAAACACATGCATGGCTGTTATTCTTCCATTTAAAAGATGATTCATTATTATTATCCATAGTCCTTGTCCAATATAGATAGATAGATACATATTTCATTCAGATTGCCCTGGATTCCACTGAAGAGTATTTTATTGATATTCTTTTCTTAATTAAATCTGATCTTTAGTTGAAATATCATGCCCAAATTTTGTTAGCTTGCTGCTTCTTTCTCCATAGACCATAATCTGAACTCATAAACATAGATTTGATGTACAAAAAATGTTAGCCAAGTAAAGTAATAATAACAAAAAAAAAAAAACTGTATCCTATCTCATTGTTTAATTTGCCTTTCATGATCTTCCATTTGATATGCCCTAGTTAATTTACATCACTGCTCCTGACTGCTCTTCCTGAGGCACACACATTTAGCGGTCAAGCTGCTCTGAATTTTTTTCATTTTTGTAACAATTCTACAGTATTTTTCTGTAATCAGATTTTTTATTTTTTTTTTTTAAATCAAATTAAATCTGCAACCTCCTCTCCAGGCAGTGTCACTGTTCTGTAGGCTGGTTGATATATCTATAGTTAGATTTTTAGAGCGTCCCTGCTCCATGAGTAAAATATGCAGATACGCATCAACACAGAAATATAAACCAATCTGTTGTGCATTTGCTTGAGTGGCAGAAATGTAATGTGTGTAAATTTATTTATTAGTATTATTATCATTATTATTATTATTATTATTATGATAATGTTGATATGTATCCCATACTTTCAGGAAGTGACTCCACACCTCCCCCAATCAATAAAATGTCACCCATGACGAACCGATTTGAAGGCATACAACAACAACAAAGGTAAATAGACTATATAACTGGTTTAAGGCCTCAATCCGAATGCTTTGTGTTGAATTATTTATCGTTTTTCCAGGTTACATTACATCAACAATACAGTTCATGTTCAAAGACATGACATTTTTGCTGCAATCTTTTTAAAATTGAAAATCACATCTTTAAAGATATTGGACTTTTAGCTGCAGTTTTAAGCTTGTATTATTTTGTTTTTCTCTATTTTACTCTAGCTTCCTATGAATCCACTCAAACAGCTGAACTGTTAAGGCCTTTGTGGTGCTGATGAACCATTAGCATGGTTCATTTGCATTGGAAAGGTCACACAAAACAGTAAAGAGATATTTGTGTTTTGTTTATTAGGTCGAAAGTAACTTTCTGTCACCAGCCTTTAGACATGCAAAGCAAAGCTACAGTATGTGGACAGGTGGAAACATGGTTCCACATAGAGAACTTTACTAGCATTTCAAATTGGCTTTCTTAGCAAAGAATACATTTAAGGTTTTAGTCCTGATCACAGTGCACATAGTAATTTTATTTCAGGTGTACATAAATACCTTCCACTGGTTTTGATCAGCAGACATATTCGTGTGTCAGAGATTAGTTCTGTAAAGAATCAGCTCTTAAACTGCAATAAGAGATTCAATTGCCATTCAATTGCTTTTTAAATATTTTGTATCAGTCTGTCAGTTGGATTGTTTTAATTGTTTCTCAGCACAGCATCAAGTACCACTAAATCTACACTTGGGCCAAGGGTCCTTCCCACACTACCTCAGAAGTGTAAGTTTTATCTTGTTTGACTTGGAAGATTTCAATCCAAGGAACATGGCACTTTTCATAGCTATATTTGCTGAAAACTTATGCTTGTTGCTTGTGTCCTTAGTTGTCCTGCGTAAAACAGAAACAATTCACTATCCATCAGTGGACAAACCCAGCCAGCCTTCAGAGCAAGTGCTGTTCCAGAAGTCTCCTCCAGGGTCAGACACACCACAGAAAGTCACTTTATTGGATAAATCCCAGCAAGGGGACTTCAATCCTAAACCTCAGATTTCAGAAGTACCACCTAAACCTGGAGAACTTCCCCCAAAACCACAACACTTTGACCTGCCCCCCAAACCACAGTTGGGAGACCTACCACCCAAACCTCAACTCAAAGACCTCCCACCCAAACCAGTCTTTTCTGACCTCTCTAATTCCAAACATGTAGTCACTGAATCTGCACTCAAGCCTCCTGGAGATGTGCCTGAGACTAATCAACAAGCTGAACCATTATCTCAGCTCACTCACTCCACTGAAGACACCAACGGGAGCCTGGCGTCCGGCCCAGAAACTCCCGTACCGCTTCCGAGGAAAATCAGTACAGTGAGTTAGTGAAGATTTACATGTGAAATTACATTTCTGTGTCAAGGTGGCTCAAGATTTAATAATTCAGCTTTAAAGAACTGTTAAACTCTTTGGAAAGTGTGGTGTAACATCAAATGGTGTATCTCAAATATTTGTGCCTGTCTTTCTTCATGAAGAATGTCAGGCTGATAAAGTGTATCATTTGAATGTAGGGTAAGATTAAACTGCGCCGAGTGAAGACCATCTATGACTGTCAGGCAGATAATGATGACGAGCTCACATTTGTAGAAGGCGAGGTCATTGTGGTAACAGGGGAGGAGGATCCAGAGTGGTGGGTGAGTAGAAAGTCTTAAAAAGTCTTTTTGGCAAATCCACATAGCCATGTTACAAAATCTTGTAAAAAAAAAAACCTCAGAATAGGATGTTTTTATAATAGCAAAGGAGGGACTAAATCTGTAATGTGATGTTTAACAATAAGCCTATAGGGTGTGATTAGTCAGGTGTCCACATATGTATATATAAATAGATTTCTCAAAAGTTGCATCTTATCTATTTTGTTTTTGTCGTTTTTTTCCTCAGATTGGACATATAGAAGGTCAGCCAGAGAGAAAAGGTGTTTTCCCCATGTCCTTTGTCCATATCCTGTCTGACTGACACACAGCCATCCCACCTTGCTCTTCTCTTATAAAGAGAAACCTGTAAATAGCTGTTGGAACCTCTACAGGACTTTTAAAACAAGAAAATGAGCACCACAAAAACTGAAACCTCTTATTAACTTCCTCCCCAACACAGAGGTGTAGTGTGAATGAATATCTAGCTTCACCAGTGTTTCCATTCCTGTTCAGCACAGCTGAAACCTAGTATTTAGCCACATCCTTCACTTCAGCTGTTTAAGTGCTTTTGTATATGATGACTGTACATAGTGATGTTGGCTGCACACAAATACAGTATACACAGGAGTTAGTGTTGTGTGTAAATATGCAAACCTGTTAGTGTGGCAAGAAAGTAAAATGTTGTATACCTGTATTCTACCTGGCAGCACTCCATACAAGGAGTTCAGTGAATTGTAAAGTATTAATGCAAATTGATAAATGCTGGTATTGTATCAGAAATGGCACAATTATGGGATGACCATTGACAGTATTCATGTTTGTTTTTACCTCTACATACCACTATAGCCCATCCACTGATAAAATTCACAGTAGATTATTATCTTGTGTCATGAACCTGATAGATGCACACACTTACTGAGATTAAATGTGGTCAGGCCTTGTTCTAGATCTCAGCAGCCACTGTTGATCTGTACTTCACCCTTCTCTAAAAGCTCTTTTTCCCTTCATGAGATTTGTGTTTCGCTTTTTTCTCCCCTTTAAGAAACACTGTGTGGTCCATGTCCCATAATCTGTTCACTCCAATACAGTGATTATGTTAAGGTGGCTGATACTTTAAGAGTTTTGTGCACTAACATTGACATCACAGAAGTGATGTTTGGAGGAATTAAACCTTATGGCATTAGCCATAGAACAAAGCACCATTGTGGATAATGAAGTATGACCTTGAGCAATTTGCCTCCATGTCAGACTGTTAAAGCAGGTCACTCAGGTTATTTCAAATGAAACAAATCAGACTCATGGAGTAAAACTACTTGCCCCTTGATTCTCTAATGAGAGAATGTTAATTGTAATGTTTGAGACAATAAAATTAAGCCTTTTAACAGAAAGGAAATAAATACTGTGGGCATGTCACCAGCAGAGGTTCCATCTTGTACTAAAGGCAGTATAATGATCACCTTTGTTTTTTTGCCAATACCATACATTAGCCTGTGCTATAGGTCATGGGATCCATGGAAGGGAAAGAGGGCAGAACAGCTAGTCCTACCCAGACTTTATATATTGAGAAAAAAAAAAAAAAAAGCCAACACAGAATTGCACAAGACAAAATCAAATTTATTTTGCAGTCTAGAAATAACTGGTACAGAGTCTCCATTTACTTACAGCATAAATAAACATTGGCATTCAACTAAAAGCAGCAGTTTAACTTGCAAGTCAACATAACTTGAATAAAAAGCAAACTCAAATTCAACCTCTTAAGGTTTATATACCAGACTGCTGGTAAACAAAGGATTGTAATAAAAGGTCTAAATGATCAACTCATTTTAATGCTTGAACTTTTTGTGCAGTCCTTCTTGCTTGATTCACCTTCTCCACAGACTTAATCACCCCAACAGCAACAGTCTGCTTCAGGTCTCTTGCAGCAAACCGCCCTGAAAGGAATGGTAATTCTAGTAGCATGCTAGTGTCAGT